>NW_028252546.1:90000-265000 GCF_964263255.1 Lissotriton vulgaris | reverse complement strand
AAACAACAGCCGAGTCTGGCCAAGCAGTCCATCCCTAAACCGACCGAGAGTGCCCAATCGATCAGAGTACAGCCGGGGCATCCCCTGGCAGGACACCCTGCACAGGGGGGGGTGCGCTGGCTTAGCATCCCCTGCATGCCTGCTGCCGGGACACGCAGACTCCAAGACAAAAGATCATCGGCAAGAGGCCCGAGAGGCAGGTGCGTCCCCGGGCCCCTGGGGGCCCTAGCGGGAAGGCCCAAGGACTGCCTTCCCCCTCTCTGCCTGAGCAAACTCAGAGAAAAGGGACCATCGGCAAGGGGCTGAGAGGCAAGAGCGTCCCCGGGCCCCTGGGGGCCCCGGCAGGCGGGCCCCAGGACTGCCTTCTCCCTCTCAGCATGGCCGGAACTCACGGAGGTCTGCCTGAGCAAACTCGGAGAAAAAGGACCATCGGCAAGGGGCTTAGAGGCAGTAGCGTCCCCGGGCCCCTGGGGGCCCCGGCGGGTGGGCCCCGGGACTGCCTTTTCCCTCTTAGCATGGCCGGACCTCACGGAGATCTGCCTGAGCAAACTCGGAGAAAAAGGACCATCGGCAAGGGGCTGAGAGGCAGGAGCGTCCCCGGGCCCCTGGGGGCCCCAGCGGGCAGGCCCCGGGACTGCTTTCCCCCTCTCAGCATGGCCGGACCTCACGGAGAACTGCCTGGGAAAACTCGGAAAAAAAGGACCATCGGCAAGGGGCTGAGAGGCAGGAGCGTCCCCGGGCCCCTGGGGGCCCCAGCGGGCGGGCCCCGGGACTGCCTTCCCCCTCTCAGCATGGCCGGACCTCACGGAGGTCTGCCTGAGCAAACATGGAGAAAAAGGACCATTGGCAGGGGGCTGAGAGGCAGGAGCGTCCCCGGGCCACTGGGGGCCCCAACGGGCGGGCCCGGGTCCTGCCTTCCCCGATTCAGAATCGCCAGACCTCACGGAGGTCTAACTGACCCTCTCCCTGAATGAATGAATGAATGAATTAATGATTACGTATTTATATCGCGCATGGCTACCCAAAGGCATCCCAGCGCTCTAGACAACGTTCATTCACCAAAGTTAGACGAATAGCAGAGTTTTCAGCATCTTCCTGAAACTAAGATGGTTACTTTCCATTCTGATGTGGAGTGGAACATTGTTCCAAAGTCTTGAGGCCTGAAGGGAGAAGCGTCGACCACCCATATGCACTCTACTTATTTTAGAGATTGTCAGGAGATTTTTATTAGAGGATCTTAATTCCCGACCAGGAAGGTACGGACAGAATAATGATTGCATCAATGCAGGTGCTGTTTTGTAGATTACTTTATGGACCGTGACCAGAGTTTTAAATTCAATCCTCTGTTGCACTGGAAGCCAGTGTAGCTGACGAAGTGCGGGTTTGGCAGATGTTCTCCGTGGGATGTTCAGCAACATACGCGCTGCGCAATTCTGAGCTGTCTGCAGTATCTTAATTGTCCCTTGGGGGGCACCTAGATATAATGAATTAGAGTAATCTAGGCGTGATAGGATCAATGCCTGCACTAGGATCCTTCTGGCTTCGAAAGGAAGGAGGGTGATAATTTTCCTCAGAAGCCTCATGAGTGCATAACATGTGGCAGCTACCTTCCGGGCCTTTACTGAAAAATTGAGAGCTGGGTCCATCCAGACCCCAAGGCTCTTGATTTGGGACTTGGGCTTGGGTGGTTGGCCTAAACTGTCCGGCCACCATTCCTCCACTGTGGTAGGTGCCTTGTATCCCAGCATCATCACCTCAGTTTTTGCCCCATTAAGTTTCAGGAAGGATTCATCCATCCATTCCCGAACTCTATTGAGGCAAATGGAGAGGCTTTCAAAGGGGGCATCTTGCGTGGTTAGTGAGATGATCAATTGTGTGTCATCTGCGTATGTGACAAGTTGTACTCCCCAGGAAAGCACCACCTCAGCCAAAGGCCTCATATAAATGTTAAATAAGGTGGGGCTGAGGGACGAACCCTGGGCTACACCGCAGTTAAGACACATTTGGGGAGAGGAAACCTCATTTTCAAAGACCACAAAAGTCCTATCAGACAGGAAGGAATACAGCCACTGTAGTGCGCGGCCCGAGACACCAACTTCCTCCAGCCTGTGAAGCAGAATGGAGTGGTTCACGGTGTTGAAGGCCGCGCTTAGATCTAATAATAGAATGGCCGCATGGTTCCCACTGTCTACGATCTTCCTTGCTTCCTCAACCACTGCAATAAGAGCTGTTTCATTGCCCTGATTTCTCCTAAACCCTGTCTGAGTAACATGAAAGAGGTTGTTATCCTCCAGAAAAGTGGCCAATAAAGAATTGACATATTTCTCTGTGAGTTTACTAATAGTGGGCAGAAGAGAGATGGGGCGATAATTTGCCCAATCTTCTGGGTTAAGGTTAGGTTTCTTCAACAGGGCCTTAACTTTAGCCTGTTTCCAAGTCGGCGGCGCCAGGCCTGAGGTCAAAGAGGCATTAATCACCTCCTGGATGACTGGGGCCACAGTGTCTGATACAAGGTTTAATATGGTAGGGGGTGCAGGGTCATTGGGGGAGCCTGATTTTAAATTGCCTAGAAGACACTGAGTAGTAGGAAGGTCTATTGGATCGAATTCATTCAGTTGGGGCAGCGCCATGTGGGATAAAGAGGAAGAATCAATGGGAGTGTTGTGGAAGGATGAATATATGGTGGCTACTTTAGTGAAAAAGAATTTGGCCAGTTCCTCACATCGCACCTGTGCAAGTCCAGGATCTTCAATAGGGGCTGGAGGGGTGACCAGGGATTTGAAGATTTTAAAAATTTCTCTTGGGGAGTTGGCGGCTGTATTAATTTTTGTCTGAAAGTAGTTGGATTGGGTGGTTTTAATCTCTTTTTTATACTTTTTCAAGGCAAGTTTATAATTGGCCTTATCACTTTCAGAATAATGTTTTCTCCACTGTCTTTCCTGTTGTTTGCAAGTTAGCTTCAGTAATTTCAGATCAGGCGTGTACCAGGCCTTCTTATTCTTCCCACTTTTATGAGATAATTCAATCTCAGGAAGGGTAAGGTCCAAGGAGGCCTCCACCCACTGAGTGAAAGACATATCCGCTTGCAGAGGGTCAGTGGAAATTGTGGGTGAGGTGCTCTTAAGGTTAATGTCCCATGTTTCTATTGGGAGTTTGGACCAGACTCAACAAAACTTTTTCGCAAGTGTAGCCTGTTCGGCTTGCTTCTGAGAGGGCATGGAAAACAGTAATAATGAGTGATCAGACCAAGGGACCCTAATGACATTGTCGTAGCTAAGAGAGTCTACGTTGGTGTAACAGTGATCCAGGATATGTCCTGCAGTATGTGTAGAGTCTGTAACTAGTTGCTTCAATTAAAGAACTTCCAGACCGGTAGTCAAATTTATACAGGCCGGCGCGTCAGATTCCTCTGCATGGATGTTAAAATCCCCCAAGATAGTAAAATTGGGGATGGTGCTAGAGTAGTTTATAGCTGTACAAGAGAGATCTTCACAAAATTGAGCATACAGACCTGGGGGTCTAGTATAGAGCAAGATTCCAGAGAAAGTGCAAATAGGAGAAAAGGAGATGGCAAATGTAAAACTTTCAGCTCCAGAGATTGATAGGTTTTCTATTCGGCATCCAAGGACATTCCTAAATATGATGGCAATCCCTCCCCCCCGATCATCAGGTCGGTCTTGTCTATGTATGGCATAATTGGAGGGTAGAGCCCGTACAATATCCGATTGGGAGCTATCATTTGTCCACGTTTCCGTGAGGAAAAGAACATCTAAATCTCATTCCTCCACAAGTAGAGCGAGCCTAGTAATTCAGAGGAAAATTACCCCCCTTTCTTGTAATCCGTGCACACGAGGTGACAGAGGGGACCCAAGGCGCGCAAGTACCCGACCTCCTGGAGCCCTGGCTGGGATCCGGGAGGCGAATGGCACCTCATCGGGACTTACAGGGAAGCCCGGCCATCTGGTCACCCCATTGGGAAGCATTGGGTGCGACCAGATGGCCGGGACAGACATGTCGCCAATCTGCCTGCCCCGAGCCTTCGCAGGAGGGCTCCCGCCTGCCCTTCCAGGGCTCCAGGGCCGCAGGGCTCTGAGGCTCCAGGGCTCTGGTGCTCCAGGGCTCCAGGGCTCCGGGGCTCCAGGTCTCCAGGGTTCCAGGGCTGCAGGGCTCTGGGGCTCCGGGGCTGCAGGGCTCCGGGACTCCAGGGCTGGGGGGGCTGCAGGACTCCGGGGCTCCAGGGCCCCCTGGCTGCAGGGCTCCGGGGCTGCAGGGCTCGGGATTGCAGGGCTCCAGGGCTCGGAGACTGCAGGGCTCCGGGGGCTGCAGGGCTTGGGGACAGCTGGGCTCCGGGGCTGCGGGGCTCCGGGGTTGCAGGGCCAGGGACCCATGGAGCCCGTCCTTGGTACTTTGCCACGCCGCGGGCCGGAGGAGGGAGCCCCGGATGCCTGGGAGGTGTTGCCCAGGAACACAGCCTATCTTATCCCCGGCAGGGAACCGCCCGCCTAGGAGGGTGTCCGGGCATACCCTTGCCCCTAGTAATCCAGAGGATAATTACCCCCCTTTCTTGTAATCCGTGCACTCAAGGTGACAGAGGGGACCCAGGGCGCAAACGTACCCGACCTCCTGGAGCCCTGCCTGGGATCCGGGAGGCGAATGGCACCTCATCAGGACTTCCAGGGAAGCCCGGCCATCTGGTCGCCCCATAGGAAAGCATTGGGCGCGCCCAGTTGGCCGAGGCGAGAGGGGCGACCAGATGGCCGGGACCGAAATGACGCCAATCTGCCTGCCCTGAGCCTCCGCGGGAGGACTCCTGCCTGCCCTTGCAGGGCCCTGGGGCTGCAGTGCTCCGGGGCTATGGGGCTTGGGGACTGCAGGGCTCCGGGGCTGCAGGGCTCCGTGGCTCCGGGGCTGAGGACTCTGGGGGCTCCAGGGCTCGGGGGCTGCAGGGCTCCGGGGCTCCAGGGCTCTGGGGCTGCAGGGCTCCCGGGCTCCAACCGGCCCGGGGAGATCAGGGAGTCTGCCCAGGCACGAGGGACCCCTGTCCCGGGCACACGGACCCTCAGGATGTGCCCCCGTTTTCCACATTTTTTTTCTTCAAAATTCTGCGTAGTGTGCGTAGTGGCGCTACGCAAACTACGCCCAGCCCTACCCAAGATAAGCCAGCAGGCAGTTTTGACCCAGACACTCAGGTAGTCAAAGCATACCTAAATCATCAGGTCTGGACGCATTCATATACTCGAGCCCTCCTTGCACGTGAGATTTGTCTTTGGGTAGAAGCCAATCTCCTGAATCTGAGCACAGAAGAGGGAATGAGCAAGTGGATGAACTAAGTTGTGTCTTCCCATCTTCAACCTCCCTGTCTCTCCATCTCAAAGTGTTAGATCAGATTGTTCAGAGGTTTTAAGTCCCTTGTCTAGACCTATTAGTCCCCGAAGACAATATTCATCTTCTGTAGTTTTGCAGTCGCAACTGAACTCTAGAAGCATGAGCTGTGGATGCGTTATCAGTAGTTTGACCTTTGGTTTGCTGTAGGTGTTTCCTCCTATCTTGCTTATTCCCAAGGTTCTTCAAAAAATCCAGGGCCTCATTTATTAAAAGTGATGCATCGCTGCATGAAAACAGCGATGCGTCACTTTTAATTGCGCCCTCCTTGCTACATGCATCATATTTACAGTATGACGCATCATGTCACAAGGAGTTATAGATAGGTCAGTATTTCTGATGTATCTGTAGGCACAAAAATGACGCATTGCTGGAGTGTGTCATGAAAGTGACGCAACTCCATCAATGGGTCATTTCACATGGGCAAGTCCCATTTCAAATGTGCCTGAGTCAGTCTTACGCATGTTGTGAGGCAGGCGTAAGATATTGACGCATTTGCATCCTAGATGTGATCTAGTGAAATCTCAGAGATTTCACTGCATCACTTCTACGAGGCTTAAAGTGACGCACCGGCGGCGCAAAAGTGACTCAAGGGCTCATAAATAAGCCCCCCACGAGGGTCAGGAGGAGGTACTCCTTGAATTGCTTTGTTGGGTTGTTAGCCTTGGTTTCCCCTCTGCTTTGGTGTTCCCTAAGCCATCTGCTCTCAGGACCCCACTTCTGAACCAAGCAGTCTTAGCTTGTATCCACTTAGGTGTTTAAGCTTGAGAGGATGACCTTACAGTGTCCTGGGTATTCGGCAGATGTAGCAGCATGTATCTAACAATCCAGTTACATTAAAGGTATATGGAAGGCATTGGCATTCTCTTTCTCTAATTGGGGTGTTACCAAACCCGTATTTACCAGCACTTATGAGCCTATGAAAAGTAAGGATCTTTTAAGGGATAGATTTGTTTTGGGGCTTGCGGGTTTCCGAATATGAAGCCAATAGACGACAGTCTGAGCCTTTAGGAAGTCAGAGGTTCATTCAGTAGATAATCTGGTGAGTAGGTTTTTCAATAGCTTCTTTTTTATGAGAACCGGTTTACCATCCTTATGTCCTTTCTTCGAATTAATCTCTTCTTCGGAAGATACTGCAGTTCCGTTGGTTTGAGAATTTCGATGAGATGGAGTTGAACTTTATGTCATTTATTGTTTTATTCATGGTGGTAGTTTATTCTGGTAGAAGAATAGATGAATTGGGTTATTACTTTCCTTTTCTTTTTTTTTTACAGATAAAATGATCATGAAATCAAACACCTACCTTTTCGCCTAAGATTCCCTCTGCATTTCATGTTTCTTAGGACTTTGCATCCCTTTCTTCCCTAGAGAATGAAAGGTTGCACACACATTAGATGACTTTCAGAAAAGTAGAACCTTGTTTGTGACTTTTTATCTGGCTGGACAAGGTTCATGCCTTCTTCAGCTATGCTGGGCAAGTGGCTCAAACAGGCAATCCAATGGCCTGTGAAAAAAGGTCAAAACATTGTCAGGGACAATACAAGGAGGCTCCACCAGGGGCATGGTTTGATCCTGGGGGCTGCTGAAAGTGGCAAAAATGAGATGTGTGTATCTGGCAGCCACCTGGGAGACTCCTCATATGTTTACGGCCCGTTACCATCTCTAGGCTGGAGGAGGGGTCTCCACAAACTTTGGTGAAGTAATTCCTGATTCCTTATGGAAACTGACTGTATATAGTTATCCATTAAATAATGGGTGCTGCACTGGTAAATGTGTCTTTCATATCCTGGTTCCCTATTAATGCTTGGGATAAGAGCTGTGACGAGGAAGACGGATGAGGAGGTAAAGACTAAGGGCCCAATTTTGATGTTGGCAGGCTGAGTATTCTTGGCCTAGTGGAGGACTTTACATCTGCCAGGCAGAGACTACCCCACCCACCAAATTTAGAAATGACCACCAAGCTGGTGGTCATTTATAAAGCATTGGCAGGAACTGCAGTCATACCAGTCTGCTCCGATGACGAGGCAAGTATTTATCAGTTTTCACTGTCCCTTACTGCCAGAGTTTTCCTGGCAGTGATGGGTAATGTAAACTGACCTGTAATTCAATTCCTATCTAAGTTAGGTGGGTGGAATAACAGGTTAGTCTCTGATGGCCCTCACTCTGCATGCCCGTCAGAGCGGGGTTAATCACGGCACAGATGGAGTAGTCTTTCCTTGCCTGTAGCAGAGACTCCTGTGCATGTGCAGTCATCCAAACAGAGCCTAGTGCTGTGAACCTATCCGTGGGAAACACAAGACTGTTACAGTAAACGTTTCCCTAAACCATGCAGTACACTAGGACGTTAGCTATCACAGCCTAAGAGGCATCTGAAGGAAGAAGGGAACATCTCTTCCACAGAGGCATTCACTAGGATGCCAGAAGCACAGCCAGCCCCTTTGCGCACAGCTCCAACTCCTGTGGTAGAAGCTGACTTGCATCCTCACAGTCAAGCGATTGTAGCACTTTGAAGACAATGTCCACACCTACCTGATCCTTTAAGCCTGTAGAGAGATTGTTAACACATTGGGACAACAAAATGAGTGCAAATGTGGTTGGTGGAATACAATTTCCTTCGAGAAGCTGGACCACACCACCCCTGCTCAAATGAAACACTTGGTCTTTCCCAAGTGTTTTGTCATGTAACCTATAAATAGAGTTAGCCTGCCTGCAGGCATCAGTGCTTGACTCAGTGGCCAACTAAACTGTGTGTGCATCCCTTCATTATCTGCTGGCCAGGCTCCAGCCCAAGACTAGAACGTGGCGACTAGGGTGCATAGCTAGAGGCCTGTTGCTTCCTCACTCCTCTCTCCTTGCAATCGTGCCTGCCAACACAGCGTGCCGCTTGGTGCTCTCCCCAGCCACACACTTTGCTTCTCTTGTGCGAGAATCTGCTGAATGGTGTACATAACCCTGGCTTCCCATAGTGGCGCCTTCCGGCACTGCTGTCCCACTATAGCCCCTGCACAAATCCTGGCCTAAAATCTACATGGACAGGCTCATTTCTACCACACAACCTGGATCTGAACTGTGTCTTTGGTGGACAGAATCAGGAAACAGCAGCCATGATTGCAGCCCTGTCAGTTGTGTGTTGCTTCATCTTCAACTGCATCATCCTAGGGAGATAACTCTTACATAACCGGCTTGCCAGATTCTCCAAATCAGGCCTGTGCCTAACCCAACCTTACACTTAGCTGTGACTGCTTCTCCAGTGCCTAGGCCCCTCTGTGTTCACCCACCATGCTTCATAACACAGAAAATGCTATTCAGATGTTCAACATGCTGCCTGCATCATCCTCCATTGTGGTTTGATGGAAAATATGGGCAACAAGGTTTGAAAAATACCTGATTGCAACAAAAGAAACCGATCCAGCCACGAAAAGAACCATCATCCTTCACTTAGTAGGAGAAAAGGTTCCCAAAAAGGAGTATATTTAAAAGGGGATAGTGACACCAGAATGACACTTTTAGCAACGTTCTGGTGGTGCTATGCCCTACTCCTTATTTACAAAGTGACACTAAGACACTTTCAGTGGCTTAATACCACTTTGTAAATACGGCCCCTTTACACGCACCACTTTGGGTGAAAGGGGCGTGCAATGGGCGTTGCTGTGGGCGTTCCACTGCAACACCCATTGCTTTTTGATGCTGCTCCGCAACACCAAAAACTAACGCCATGCAACAGCAGACATTAGACTAGCGCAACAAGGAGAAATACTTTTATTTCTCCTCCTTTTTGCTTTCTCTATGGGTACTGCCACATTTCGCAGCACACATAGAAAGAGCAAAACGCCATTAATGATTGTTTATGTGCAGGAAGGTGTCCAAGGCAACTAATTTTATCACCAGCGCTAGGGAAAACGCAAAGGTGCGCCGTATTGTTGTAAATATGGCGCTCCCCTGTGGTTTGGAAATGTCAGAGCGCAGTGCTGCCAAATTTGGCGCAGCTCCACGCTCATACATTTCCTTGTAAATATGTTCCTTATTCTCACAGATATTGTCTTGAACAATGATTTCAATACCAAGCTAATGGCACTGAACATGCAGTTCCGCATGCAAAAAACCCTGACTATGAGCAATTCCTTCTACACCTCGCGAAACAAGGCCTGAATGAGTCTATAGACGCCTGTTATGCATACTTAAGAAATCTGGCAAGCACTTGTAAGTTTCCAAACATGGAGGAGGAGTTATGAAGCCAAATCATTCAAGGGTGCCATTCCTACATCCGGTGCAAGGGAATTTTGAAGACTACTAAGATGCCTCCGGCTATGATGCCCACATTGAAGTAAAAGACCTGATCCCATTGATGAAATATTAGTTGAGGGCGAAAAAAACAAAGTTTTGTTCGATTCTGGTGCCAAAATTACCATCATTTCTGATGAGTTTTTCACTAGGAAATTGAAAGGTAAGATATCTCTTATAAAACCTGACATCATTCCATTAGGTTATGACAAGAAACCTATAAAACTACATGGTTATTTTATGGGTCTTATAGAGTACAAGTCTAGGTTTGTGTCTGGTAAAGTGTATGTCTCGAAGAAGGGAGACAGCATCATCAGCTGGTTTCATCAAGGTGATTTGGGTGTATATTTAGATCCTAATTCCACTCCTTGCATACAATTAAGAGACAGAATTCTTAATGTTATAAATGAAGAAGAAAAATTAATTGAAGAGAAGAAATTTATTGAAGGGAAGTCAATGGAAGACAAATTTACATGTGAGTTAAAAGAGAAATTTCCTAATGTTTTTAAAGAAACTCTAGGTTGTCTTAAAGGTTATCAACATAAGATACGGGTAAAGAATGACTCTATTCCTGTGAGCTGTAAGGTTCGGGGTGTACCTTTAGCTGTAAAAGAAGATATGAAAATAGAATATGGAAAACTCATTGAAAATGGCATAATTGAAGAAATAGAGGGTTGTGAATGGATGGCTCCGGTCGTCGCAGCGCGAAAACCTAATGGTGATTTGCGCTTATGCATTGATCTCAGGCAACTGAATAAATGTGTAATTGTTGACAGATATCCTTTACCTAATATTGCAGAGTTATTGGTATTATTAGGAAATGCCAAAGTCTTTAGTACAATAGATCTTACCTCTGCCTATCACCAGATTGAATTGGAGGAGTCTTTTTGCAGAGATCTTACGTCCTTTATTACACCTTTTGGCACGTATAGATTCAAGAGGATGCCATTTGGGTTAGTATCTGCTTCTTCTGTGTTTCAGCGGGTTATGGAAAAAGTATTAAAAGATGTTCCTGGTGTTTGTATATATCAAGATGATGTATTCATCTTTGCAGATAATGTGTCTGGCCATGATATAACATTAAATATGGTATTGGAAAGATTCAGCAAACACAACCTCACTGTGAAAGCAAGCAAGTGTAAATTCAGGTCTGATTCCATTAATGGATCTATGACAGAATTTCGACAGACAGAATTTCGACCTACACAAATATCGGCGTAATTATATCGATAGCAAAAATATCGACGCCCTGTTGCGTGTTTATCTAGGTTCCTGATCGATACTGTGACCTTATGCCCCTATTCGGCTATAAATCCACTTATTCCCTATATTGGCATAACCGTTCAAGTGCGATTTTCTGAAAAGTCATCTCTGGCCTCACACGAACAGAGCCACATTCCAGCATAGCTCTCTGCCACTTCCTTTGCGACCAATTAGTGCAATGACAGAGCAGAAGTCACTATCTGATATTCCGAGATTAACACTCCGAGTTCTTCAACAAGATAAAAACTCAGCAAACCTGGAAATCCCCGCTTGCTGTGTTTTGATTAGTAATGGAACTCTAATGAGCAACTGATAACTATCACTTCCTAGTGACATCTTTAATTGACGTCTTATGTCCAACAAACTTGCGTCAAACCCGGCACCTGTCAGGTATAAATATTACCAACGTTGCCTTAAGCAATGCCTGTTGTACGAGCTACTGTTGCTGATGCCAGCGGCCTGCAAGACCCCGTGTTGGTGAAGCTAGCACTCTGTCGCTGCAGCCTGCTGTCCCCTTGGTGGTGAAGCTGCTGATACCATTATCGCTGCTAAAGCGCGAACTATGGTGCAGTACGCTTAGGAGCTGAACAGCCGTCCCTCTGCGAAGACATCCAGCAGATTCCAGCTGCCCGCGGACGCTGTCCCCCCTCCTTCCTCGACGCGCTGAAGAAAGCCGCTGCCTTTCTCGTGCAGAGAAATCCAGCTCCTGCGTTTCCGGTCTACCCTTGCGGGTGACTGGGATATCGAGAGTGACCCCTGAAGGAGATACCAATCCTCCATCATTCTATTCAGAGGTATGGTGTTGACTAAACCCTTAAATGAGAATTCTTGAAACAAACCTTGGCAAAACCAACTTAACTTAAAGCTACTTACTTACTCCCCTTCCACGTGTTAGGCTTAGGTCAGGCACACTGGGGTAGGCTTAGTTAGAAGCACCAGTTGAGTATGTTAGCCTAATGTATATATGACTGTATATATGTTTTATTACTTTTAAACCATTGTATGGCTAAGAAACCATATCAATGCTTTTACAGTTCTATTTCGCAATACTTATCTTACTGTACGTACTTTTTATAATAACAATTCTTGCAATTGTGGCAATACATTTCTCTTGTACGAGAAGAAAGACTGTTCAATAAATGTTCACCCTTTATTGACAAACGCCCGTCTCTCTATTCTCTACATCTCGTGAAAGTAAACTGCACTAGACTGACTGAGTGAAATACATGTCTATTGTTTCACACGACCCTAGAGATTGACTCTTGATCTGAGGAGCAAAGTTGTCATGTTGCACGGTTGTTGGAAAGCTGAATCCCTTCTTGTCTGTGCCAGGGAAGCTGATCAATTCCCATGCAGAGAAGAAAGTTTCCAGTGACCTCTGAGCTAGTTGGTAACACAACCCAATTAAGTTTAGCATAGTCAGTGGAGGCCTGGAATATCTGCAGTTCCACGTCGATAGTACTGTTTATGTTATTCCAATGCGCAGGGCCTAGTGGGAAACTAGGAACTACACTACATGGCGCCCAAACGTTTGGTAAGGCGATAAACTAACGCAAGACGGTAGAGTAACTCAGTCGTGCAGTAGGAAGAGATTCCTATGTAAAGCTCTGGTTTATTCAACGTTGAAGGATACAGTGTTCCAAAATATTGTGCACCTAATCTTTGTCTCCTTGGAGACCTACTCTGCAAACCTTGCATTTTAACAATGCCAGAAAATAACGGAACCACTGGGGCCGCAGTAAATGCGACTCAGCAGGATTCCGACGATATGGTACCGGGTGCAATAATCATCCGGGCACATTTAAGAAGATCTATAACTTTAAAACTTATAGAGAACGGACTGATACCTCAAGGTGGTACAGTAATTTTTGTGATAGAGGCTCACGAATATCGGCAGACAGAGGTATTCTATTCATGGATAAACTTTCCAGCGGTAAACGCTATAACAAAAGAGTTTCACTATTACAAAATAGAGAAACCTCCGGAAGAGTACGCTCCTTTCGAGGAGATTGAAATTCCACTTAAATTTCAAGAGCACCTGCTCTGGTTTAATGGCGCCCTAAAACATAATGATCACATAACTAGGCTCGGTCCACTAGGTAGACCAGGAGCAACGTGGCCGGTTCTAGCCAGCTACACACCACATCCTGACATTGTAAAAATGTCTAAGGAAGAGCTGTTAGTACAGCTCAAAACACTAATTAAAATACATAGGCAATTAGTCCAATATGTAATGCGGACTGCAACAGTCCAACCAGCTCTTAATGTACCACAGCTGACCCCTCATCAGGGGAACACAAATAAAATTACACCACAGAACATACAGTCATGTCTTGGTAAAACACCCGTAAAACGGGAACAAATTCCTTTCTGGTTAGCACAGAAAATCACTCAAAGTGAGGCAGTATTTCCTGATACTACCCCTATTGAGAAACACAGAATCTTGACCATCTGCCTTCCTATGGGAATCGCACCACACGTGGAGGACTGCGACACTTGGGGTACAGTCTTTGCTTCCATTTACACGAAAACACACGGTGTTCCGTCTATGGCGGTAATACCAGAAGTGCTAAAACAGATTCAAAATGAATTCAGTCCAGAGCCCGCTTTAAATCTGGGTATGAAATTACTGAAAGACTTCAAGCAGGTCTCGGCTATATTATTAGCCAACGTAAAAGGAGAAGCAGCATCTGTGGCGATTCGCCAGAAGTTGAATGAAACAGATATAAAAGATCCTGTTGAGCTTGCAAAAATCATAGAAAAATGCTATGAAGAATTAGGTAGAGACAGCTTGGGTGGGAAACCGGTAAAGCCCCAACTGCTCGAAAATCCTGAAAAATGATTTATTAAAAATAATTTAAACACTCCTAAAAAGAGCTGGGATGGAAATAAACAATCCACTCCCAAGGAAAAAGTTTTCCAGTCCAGAGGAAGGTCTCCTCGACGGAGGGAAAGAACTCCGACTCGAGAACGCCAGTCTCCCCAGCGGGAGCCCTCTGAGAAAAGATATAACCTTAGAAATAGGGATAATCTGAAAAAACCTGATAGATATCAAAGTATTGATACACGTCCCTCTCGATCTCTTCCACAGAATTCGGAAAGAAGAGGACGGTCAGACCCAGGAGAGCACACCAAGTCCAAAGACAAGGAACCTGCTCAGAGTAAAAAATCTCAATTTCCTAAAAAGAAGGTAGCCAGTATTAGAGTAATCGACCATGCCGAGAATACTGAGGACACAGTTGAAAAACGGGGAGTGGGCATTGACAATGTTGGACAGTGCAGCAGAAATCAGTATAGCGCGCAAGATCTTGATGAGTCATCTGGAGACAGTGGACACGAATGAATACATTCAGGTTGAAACTGCTGACACCAGACTTAGCGAGCCCCATAAAATATACGAAATAACATTGCGTATAGAGGGTGATAAGACTAGGAAAATAAGAGGTCTATTTTGGGATAAGCTCTCAAAAGGCTATGATATTCTGTTAGCTGAAAAAGATTGGCCCCCAGAGTTTGTCAGGGAGTGCCCTCGTGGCGAAGAAGTGATTATGCCTGCCTTCTCGAATCACATTCCGATTCACAAAAAATATACATATGCAAGGAAATGGGCAGTAGCCCAGGCACCTGCATTGTATAAAAATCATGTAGGATGGGATGAGGATTCACCTCCTCACAAAATCCAATTAAAAAGTGAACCAACTGCCCAACGGCAGTATCCCATAAAGCAAGAAGCTAAAAAGCGAGTCAGGGAGATCTTAGATCAACTTGAATACCAGGGGGTGATTGAAACATGCACCTCTCAAATGAACAATCCTTTGTTTCCTGTCTCCAAGCCAGACAATTCATATTGTCTAGTTTTGGACTACAGACATCTTAATACATGTTGCAAAACTTTTGCAGTACAAAACTCGCATAGTGCAGCCCTAATGAATAATATAGTTAGGAAAAAATATAAAACGACATTAGACATATCTAATGGCTTCTTTTGTCAGAACATTGCACCGGAAAGCAGATATTTGACCGCTTTCTCTGCATTTGGGTCGCAGAAAAAATTCTGTCGACTCCCACAGGGGTTCAAGAACAGCCCAGGACTATTCTCAGCTAGGGTAACAGAGTTACTACAAATCTATGATGATGAAGCATTATCTTACGTAGATGATATCTATCTCACAGACGACGACTTGGATACTCACTTGAAAAGAGTGAACACCATTATACTTGGGTTCGCAGCAGAGGGTTACAAATTCAACTTTAGAAAGTCCCGAATTGCCCATCTGACAGTACTATTTTTAGGGTACGAGTTATCAAGTGAAGGGAAAAGCCTAGCGGACAACTTCTTAGAGAAGTGCGCTGTACTCCAAGCTCCAAAAACGCTGAAGAATTTACAATCCATACTAGGATTTCTGAATTTCGGAAGAACTTACATCCTAAATTACGCAGAGAGGGTTAAACCTCTCTACGAACTAATTAAACCTGATTTTAAACAAATCAATTGGACTCAAAAACACACAGAAATTTTGAGATCACTGCAAACAGACATGTTAGCAAAAACAAAATTAGATACACATGACAACACACGTGATCTTGTAATCCGAGTCATCCCAGGAAGATGCGGATTCACGTACCTAACCTCTATTGAGGGAGAAAAGGTACCTATTTCAATTAAATCTCACTTGTACACACAAGCAGAAAAAACATTTAGTCACACAGGAAGAGCTGTGAAAGCAGTGCAAATCGCATTAGCAACTGAACGAGAACTAGCACACGGCAAACGGATTAATATCCTTACAGCGGAATCCGCCTTCGAAGCGCTATTCAGCCCAGTAAACCTGCCTACTGTGTCACTGGATCCGAAATGGATACAGTGTATAGATTCTCTAGGAGCGGAAGATGTGAAATATTATTTCGCCCGCAATACGAAGAACTGAATGATTTAGAATATGAAGAAGAATATCCTCTGCCAATCGAAATTCTGCCTCTCCCACAATTCGCATGTATAATCTATACAGATAGCTTTGTACAGCATTTCAACGTAGAGAGAAAATCCTACGATGCAGCATGTGCGATTATTAAATGTCGTTGGCTGTGCGGTAAAATTACACCGAAAGTAACAAAAACTGAATCAGTAAAGTACTGTTCGGTTCAAAGAACTGAAATAAGATGTTTAAAGATGGCACTCGAAAATGCAGAACGTGAATTCCCGACACTTATAGTGTGCGATTCTCATTTTTGCGTCAACTCTTACAATAATAAACTGCAGAGTTGGATCGAAAACGACTACAAAGATGACACAGGTGCCACAATAAAGCATAAATTGCTCTGGAAACAGGTAGCTCTTTTACACAAAGAACTACAAAAGACTCACGTGATTCACGCACAGAGTCTTCGACGTGATGGCGTTCACGTTGCAGGGAATTCATTGGCTAATACAGCCACCGCGGAAGCAACTAAACCGGCTTCCGTAGCCACAAAAAAGCGTACAGATAAATACATAGACGGGGAAACCATGCTGGCAGTAAAAACGACCGTAAAAGGCGACTGTGCAGCACTACCCGTGAACTATCCACTCAATTATGCATACATAATCGATGCAAACTCCGTTCCTTTTGCTCGAATCCCTGGAGTGGGGGACAGAGTAATTCCAAACAGGAACAGGAGGGGCTTCCTCTTACTGGAAGCACACATGGGGTTAGGTCTGAGACACCAAACAATCAAAGCCTCTCTGAAAGAATTACAATCAGAGTACTGGTGGCCAGGAATGAGTATAGATATTCAATGTTTTGCTCAAAATTGTGAAAACTGCAACAGAGATCGCAGTAATGAACAGGCCAGTGTAGTTTCAGGATCCCTTCTAGACAGCATAAGGCGGTCTATCTGCGCAATCAAAGAAGAGAAGCGCGTCCCATTGTACACAGTTAAGGCTAAACGCACTTAAAAAATGAGGCCCCCAGCGCTCGGCTGACGCTAGAACGGTTACAAAAGATTTGCGAGTCTTTATCGGCACATACGCAATTACCACGTTCCATTCTGACCAGGGTCCTGCTTTCAGCTCTCGAGCTTATAAGGAGGCCATGGCTAGTATGGGAATTGGGTTGCGGTATTCTTGTCCGTCGCACCCCGAAGGGAACAGTGTGGTAGAAAGAAAAAACCGTGACATAAAGCAATCTATAACAGCGAAGGTATTAGGTTCAGGCGCTGGGTGGGTCAAACATTTAATAAGTGTCCAGACTAGTCTTAACAACATGCCAAGAAATTCTCTAAAAGGTTTCAGCCCATACGAACTATTGTTCGGAATTAGAATGCGTATTCAGGACCTCGATAGTCAGATGTCAGTGGTACAAGAAGAAACAACGCACTTTGATGTAAAGGATCGTTTGGCTGTTTTACAGGAACTGAATGAAACAAGAAAATCCTTAAGCAACATAAAGTTAAAGCAACAGCCAAATACCACTGACGAGGCACCACCAGCAACAGCCCCAGCAAGGCCTGTCTGGATTCCAAAGATTGGGGATCTAGTCAGAGAAAAGATCGCGGTTAAGAAGGAATTTGGGCCTTCTTACAGAAAAGCAGTACCTGTCTTGGCAGTCACCGGAACAAGATCAGTTGTGCTACCGCCCCTTGCTGGTAAAAAGGAGAACAGAGTCGTGTCTATCGACCTGGTAAAACCACAAGCATGTGGCCTATAATCAACAGTAGGCCCAGTGGACTCCCAAGAAACAACAGAATACCCAAACTTGCAACAATCCAAGAGGTTCAAACTGAAAGACTCATCACATTCGATCAGCCTGCAGTGCACAATGAAGGACTATGCAATAATGCCATGGAACTCGTGCCTCTTGAAACACAGATTGAAACAGTTCGTCAAGAAACAACACCAGTCTACACTAATGTGGCATCAGAAAGTGCTACCGAGAGACAGATTGAAAGAACAATCCCATCAATTGACAGAACTGCCTCTGGTTATTTCATCAACTTCGACAACTTCTCTGAAGATCAAAACGACCCCGAAGTGATGCCAGAAACAAAAAAGACTTTTAAAGAAAAAGCAACGGAACTCTTTCATCAACTGAAGGAAATCTACCTTATTTCCCCTTGGCTAGAGTTCTGGTTCGGTCTAGGTGTATTTTTCCTCCTGCTTTGGCTCATCATGATACTTTGTTTGGGAAAATTCATTGAGGGAAAATATATTACAATGGACACAGCAAGTCAGAACATCAACCTAGTCCTGAAACCACACAGATCATCCCACGTGAAGAAAAGAGAACTGTCAACAGTAAATGTCACAGCAATTCCAATACCTGGTGGGGTAGTATGGGAGAAAACAGACTATGAAATATATGGTCCGGTCGAAATCCTGAAGTATCCTCATCAACTGAAGGTTTCCTTAAGTGACTTTGTAACGCTGTAATGGCTGCCTTTTTGCTAGCTCTTTGGAGAAGGAGAATGATGGAGAGTGACTCCAGCCTATCACCCCCATAGCATAGGGATTAGGCCGATAGACAAGGACCCTTTCTTACATATATTAGGGCATTTTCGTACCATTTTCCTTAAAGTAAGGCTTATGAATTTAAGTTAGGGGATAGATATATAAGTATTAGTTATGATTTGCTCATTTACTAACATGCTGGGCTATTATCTATGGAGCTATGCATATTGTGGGCTCCGTAGGCCTTAAACGAGACAGACTCCATTTTGCTTTCTGCCCGGTAGCTCGAGAAGGCTTTCTAGGTGAAGTGTAATGTTTTAGTTTCAAGCTGTTGTTCGCTTGGAGAGAACCGGTTCAGGCTGACCCTTATCGAAGGAATGTATTTTTCTCCACTCCGAAGACACAACTTCAGGCCGGCCGGCTGGGAAAGTGTCCTTGGTACGGGGAGGTACAAGAATTTGGTGGGCGGCAGGTTACTGGCCGTGAATTTCCATGAAGGAACGGGCTTTGATATTAGCGAAGGTGTTAGTCAGTTTGTCAGTTAGTCCGTAGGCGGCATCTAGCCGTTAGCATCTCTGCCATTATTCATCTCATGGTGGACAAGTCGCCATCTTTGAAGTCGGAGAAAGATTTAAGACCGAAACTCTCTGAGAAAGACTGAACGAGAAGCAGCGCGGAGCGCACTGACAGAGAGAGAGAGAGAGAGACGGTAGCTAATAATCAGCAAGGTTCCGGTGTCCTGAAGGGAAGCAGACGAGGTTGAGCCTAGCGGTGCAGACGTGTACTTGTGACGGCTGGGGTGTGACTGCAAGGCGAGCCAGGATACAGAGACGAGAAGGGAACCTAGATGACTGCCGAGTCCGGACTTCCCACTAATAAGGTGACCTCTGTCTAAACTTTAATAGAATGTGCACTCTAATCTTTACCTTTTCTTTGCAGAATGTCTGTTGCATAGTAATGTGATCGGTGTCTATTGTTAATAAATACCCTAATTCTTATAGAATTATTGTGTACTGGGTGTTCATGTTCAATCCTAGTAAACTGCATTCCTAGATGAGAGTTGTTTATGTGAACGGATGAGAAATCCCGATCAGGTAAATGGTGATCAAATAAAGAGGGAATGAGTGGACCTGTGATGCCAAGAGCAGAGAGTAAACTATACGATTTGGAACTATATTCAAAGTTATTATTATTATAGTTTTACCCCGGGTAGGTAACTGAGACTTGGTCCCGATAACTGTTCATAGGAATGTGGTCGTCGTTGATATACGGCGTTAGTGAGAACACTGGGGAGGACTACCAGTGCTGATACCCACAGGATTGTGGCTTGAATAAGTGAGGGCGTTAGGGGGTCGAACTAACGTGTAGATCGACAGGATTGTTGGTCGGTTGGAAACAGGAGCATTGGGTTCTGCAGGCCCATGTGTAGTCGCACCGGATTGTGCGCAATATCTGCCCTAGGGTAGACCGGTCTGGGTCGGGGTGGCCGCGAGATCAACTGATGTGAATAAGATATTGTAGAAAATTCCTATATATATGTATAGTATCATTCCCCATCCTTAGGTGCGACCTGTATATATATATATCTGTAAATCTATCCATTGTGAACACGATCTGAGGAGGGAAGGTGAGTACGTTTTGGCTGAGTCATAGGGGCCCCTGGGGGCTGATCCCATCTAAACAGAAAATCCAGCCATAACATCTGGCGTCACGAACTGTTTACGAAGCCTGTGTGCATTGTGTTGTTTCAATCTTGTTGTTTTGCGCTCGGCTTGTACGTATAAAATTTTGTTCATAAATGTGTATATAATTTTTTTTGTGTGTCATTATGTTTGCGAAAAAATCATCGTCGGTTTTCAAATTACCGATTCAGATTCCCGGCTGGGAATGTACCCCTTACGAGGCCTTGGCCCGTGAGTGGGCTGATTCTACTGGTTTAAGTGAAAATTGGTCTTCATGCTTGGAGCAGGCGGAGCCTGCCGATGTGGTATCGTGCTTGCAGAAAGCGCCAGTAGTGAAGGGTGATGAGCTTCCTATTTTAGGACGTAGAGGGTGGATTGTTCTTAATGCGTACAGAATATTGCATGAGAAGTTTGTTCAGCTACAGAAGCGGTTTAAAGATATGGAAGAACAGTGTGTTGAATTACAAAATGCACATACTCTGTTGCGTTGTCAAAATAAATTGCTTGCCGACAAACTTGAGACATATCAGACCATTGCTGAAAGAGCTGCGGTCCGTATTGCACGATATAAGTATAAACATCGTCGTGGTCGTGTATCTACACGCAAAGTGCGTATGGTTGTAGCGAAAGCTGGAATGGATTGGAACCCCGATGAGTGGGACGGTAATATCTGGGATTCTCATACTTCTGACTCCTCGGCAGAGGAGGGTGACAAGCGCGAGTCTTCTCGCTCCGGACGTGATTGTAAATCTGCTTCGTGTACTGACATGGGTCCCGACACCGACCGTGCTCGTTCTTCCCGTTCGGATGACGTGGCTTGCACTGATTGTGCTACTAAATCTAAGATGCGGGCTTCCTCGGAAGCTCTTCCTGCAGTTTCTGCTCACCCGATTTTTCGACGAAAGTTACAACAGGCCCCTGGTAATCCGGGTGGTATTGCTCTTGATTGTATTGAAGACTTTACTCAACAGGAGGTTAGTGACATTTTGCAACGATTTCGACAACGGCCTGGTGAGGCCTTGCTTACCTGGATGGTGCGTCTTTATGAACTTGGCGCTGCCGGTATTATGCTCGATGCTGTTGATTGCTTACGATTTTGCTCTTTGAGTTCTGATTCTACGATTCAGGATCATTTTCGGAATTATAATGGTGCTGGTCAAATTTCTTTGCTCCAGCTTGCGTCCGACGGCTGTAATCATAAATATCCAACTGAATTTGATTGGCCTACTGATGAGAAACCGTGGTACACTCTGCGCGATGCGTCGCAACGTTTAAAAGAGGAGGTCATGAAAACGGCTATCTTTCTTAGTACTGCTGATAAACTTTTGGATGGTCTTTTAACATCTTCTGTGCGTAATCGCATTATACGTTCTTCTCCTGTTGCTTACAAGCAGGTCATGATGACATTATTGATTAACCAAACTGGCAATCCTTTGTCTGTTGTGCTTGAATCTGTTCGTCAGCTTGGTGAGCTGGGTGAATGGTTTAAACCTGAAAGACAATCTCGGCCTGAGGGTCGTACTGGTGGTGACTACAAGTTCTCTAGACGTGACATGTTCCTTGCTCTCATTGCTGATGGTGTCAAAAAGGAAGACATTGATGGTGAACCTAATAATCGCTTATGGGACATGTTTCGTAAGCGTGGTCTGGATCGAAAGGAGGGTGCCCGTCGTGTGCGTAAGAATGAGTATGATCGTGGTTCGGATGACAGTGGTGATGAGAGACGACGTGTGAATTCTGATCGCCGTGATGATCGGCGCTATGAACGTGATGGATCCCCTCGTCGTAATGATGGGAGGGGGAGAGAGGATGAGCGTGAAAGAGGAGGAGATGATCGTGTTTCTAACAGACGACGAGATGCAAGGAGTTATTCCCCTGACGTACGAAAGAGGGAGGATCGTAACAGACTCTCTGACCGTAATTCACATCTTTTTGAGCCTGACACTAATCCGTTTCGTACTGGAGACGGATATGAACAAGACATTCTAATACCAAAAAAAACCGAGAGTATTTACCCTGATTTGTCTTGGTTGACAGAGCGCAGGAAAAATGACTAGGAAATAGGTCAAGCTCCGGTACGCAAGTGGGCCCACAGAGATTACAGACCCTATGTAGATATTGAGATTTTTTGGAAACATCGTAATATCCAAAGGGCCCGAGCGTTAGTTGATACTGGGGCGGAGGCCACTTTAATTCATGGTAAATCGAGAAAGTTTCATGGACAGTCCTTTACGATTACTGGTCTGGGTGGTAAAGAAACACCCGCGGTTCAGACTGCACTCGAAATTAAAATTGGTAGAATCCCTCGTAGAGAATACTCTGTGTTGGTTGTGCCACTTTTGGAATATATTATTGGAATTGACATTTTGAAAGGTATGACTTTGCATTTGGATGACGGATACTATCAATTTGGTACACGACAGTACATTTCGACCAGACCCGTACGGGTTGGCCGTTTACGCATGCCACCTATTAAAATACCTTTAGCAACGAAAGTGATTTCTCGAAAGCAATATCGCATCCCAGGTGGTCATGAAGAAATTACCGCTACGATTCAGGATTTGGTTGACGCAGGAGTCATTACTCCGGTCACATCTGCTTGGAATAATCCCGTTTGGCCCGTGCGCAAAAGTGATAATTCTTGGCGCATGACTGTTGATTATCGAGAATTGAATAAAAATACACCTAAATTGACTGTTGCAGTGCCTGACATTGTCACACTGATTCAGAGAATTCAAAAGCATCCAGGTACGTGGTATGCTTCCATTGATATTGCTAATGCGTTCTTTTCAATTCCGATTGCCCCCGAATGTCAGGAACAATTCAGTTTCACATGGAATGGACGTCAAATGACGTTCCGGAGTCTTCCTCAAGGCTATGTACATAGTCCTACGATCTGTCACCGGCTGGTGGCGGAACATTTGTCTGAAGTACCCACGAATCCACAAGTTCAGGTTTGTCATTATATTGACGACATTTTGATTCAAGGTGAAACGCAAGACCAGGTGCAGTCCCATTTAGATCAAATTATTGACTGTTTGCGAGCAAAAGGCTGGGAAATCAATCCTGACAAATTACAAACTCCATCCCAAGCTGTGAAATTTTGGGGAATTAATTGGCATGAGGGTCACAGAGAGGTGATTCCACAGGTTAAACGAAAAATACTTGATTTTGCTGTTCCCAGAAACAGGAAAGAAGCTCAATGCTTTATTGGTTTGTTTGGATTTTGGCGTCAGCATATTCCCCATTTGAGTCAAATTTTAGCTCCACTATATCGAGTCACTCGTAAGAAGAATGCGTTTGAATGGGGTGAACCTCAACAGACTGCTTTTAATTCGGCTAAAGAAGCTATTCAGTATGCTCTGGATTTATGGCCTGTGAGTGAAGGTGATGTGGATTTGAATGTGTCTGTGGAAGGCCTGTATGCCAATTGGAGCTTGTGGCAAAAGCAGGGCAGACATAAAGTGCCATTGGGTTTTTGGACTAAAAAGTTACCTGAAGCTGGTGAGCGTTACTCACCTTTTGAAAAACAGCTGCTTGCTTGTTATTGGGCTCTGGTGGATACCGAGCAATTGACCCTAGGCCATGCTGTGATTTTAAGGCCTGAAATTCCTATTATGCAGTGGGTTTTGAGTTCACCAAAGTCCCATCGAATTGGACATGCTCAGGAGGCTAGTGTGATTAAATGGAAATGGTACATTCAGGACAGGGCACGTGTGGGTCCGAAAGGTGTGGCGGTTTTACATGAGCGAGTGGCGCAGGCGCCCTCCGATGAGGCTGAAAGTGAGTGTTCGGTTCCCGTAGTGCAGGAGTCTCCCGTGAAGTGGGGTAAATCATTTGATGATCTGTCCGCGGAGGATAGAAAACATGTGTGGTTTACGGATGGTTCTGCGAAATTCATTGGTGACAAAAGACATTGGAAAGCTGTCTCTTATAATCCGATTACACAGAAATTGTTAAGCACAACTGGAGACGGTAAGAGTAGTCAATATGCTGAACTCTATGCAGTTTACCAAGTTTTGAAACAGGAACTACCTGGTACATGTCATATTTTCACTGATTCCTGGTCCACTGCAAATGGACTAGCGGTGTGGTTGCCAACATGGCATTCTCATAATTGGGAATTGCATTCAAAAGAGTTATGGGGTAAAGAGCTGTGGCAAGAAATTTGGGAATTGCTCCCGCAGAGTACTGTAACAATCTTTCACGTGGATGCTCATACTCCAATTGACTCCCTTGACAAATTTTTTCATAATATTGCAGATGAACAGTCTAAAATTTCTAAGGCAGTGGTTGACATGCAAGATTCTGATTTGGCGGGATTGGCGAAGTGGGCCCATCAGAAAGCAGGACATTTTGGAGAGAAAGCCACTAGCAGGTGGGCTGCCGATAGAGGAATTTATATTCCCTTTTCTTTAATAAAAGATGTCATTCTACATTGTCCCATTTGCCAGCATTCTAGGAAAAAAGAGGTGCCTCAGATTGTTCGAGGTCACTTACATCGAGGTAAATTGCCCGCCCAAATTTGGCAGATTGATTACATTGGTCCGCTCCCTATGAGCAGAAATTGTCAATATATTTGCACAGTGGTTGATACTTATAGTGGCCTTTTGGTCGCTTTCCCTTGCAAAAACGCTACCCAAGTGAATACAATTAAAACCCTGGAGCTAATTATTCTGTACTATGGTGTCCCATTCCAGATTCAATCAGATAACGCATCCCACTTTCGTGGAAGATTGGTACAAGAATTCTGTTCGGAAAATAATATTGATTGGGTGTTTCATATTCCATATTACCCACAAGCTTCAGGATTGATTGAGAGAATGAATGGCTTGTTGAAAGAACAGTTGCGCAAGTTGACTGATGACCGTTACAGCCAGTGGAGAGATGTCCTACTTCAAGCTTTGTTAATTTTAAATAATCGTCCTTTGTTGCATGCTGAATCTCCTTTAATGCGTTTGTTTCCTCCTCATGTTGATGCGAAACCGAATTCTATATCAAATACTGTTATGTATTGGGAAATTACCCCCGGTGCTCTGGCTCCATGTAGAGCTACCCCTGGTTCTGCAGGCCTCGACCTGCATGCTTTAAATGATGCTAAATTCCCAGGAAAGGATCGAATCATTGTTGAAACTGGCATTGGTGTCTGTATACCTGCCGGTAGCTTTGGATTAATTGCCCCTAGATCTGGCCTGGCCCTGAAAGGTGTACAAGTGCTCGGAGGAGTAATTGACAGTGATTATCAGGGTGAGATTAAGGTTCTCCTGCTTAATAGCAGTGAAACGGATTTGTTCATCAAAAAGTCTGACCGTGTTGCTCAGTTATTGATTATGCCTGTCTTCAGTGGTGAGATCAAAAAAGGCTCTGCCCCAACGTTGCTAACTGTGCGAGGACAAAAAGGCTTCGGATCGTCTGATCTTCCTGGAGCTAAGATATGGGTGCAATCGCCTAAAAATCCTCCTGAACAGGCTGATATTATTGCGACCGGTCATGACAACACCGTTTTAGTGATGAAGCCAGGGAAAGATGGCTGGGAAGCTGTCCCAGCTGATAAATGTTACTTACGAGAATGATTAAGGCCTGTGTTTGTATTCTTTCAGATCATTCTTTGGATTGCTGCTGCAGGATGTGTCGGCGCTGGACTCCTTTTGGCTTACTACGCCGGGAGAGGAGAGGATCCACTGACGCCGGTTGATGGGATAATAAGAGCCCCGCGGTCCGCGTGGGTACAGTCATCGAACTTTTGGATTACACTCGCAAGGCGGGTGACGAACTCTCCGCATTTCTGCCTTACCCCCATGAAGTCTGTCACTGATATTTTAGCGACCTGTTTGGTTGCTGTCCCTGCATCCACTGAAACTCTTCGCCATATTTTTAATATATCTAATGCCCGACCTAATGTTATTCTGGGTGACTTCGCGGCACATGAATTTTGTCCCTCATGTACTACTCTTCCAGACCTCGATGTCCCTATTCATTCCCGAATCACTACTTTTAATATTACCCCTGGAGACCTTTGCTTCATCATGACTTGTGACCCTACAGCTATTACTGAGTGCTTGAGGCTGAAGCTCCAAGCCGCTACTTCCTTTTCAACTCATCAACGTTTGTTATGTTCAAAGAGACTTCCGTATTCATGTTTTTCAGTTAAAAATAATATGACATGTAAACGATTATTAGTAGCCACTAGCCATTATCGTTCGATGCTATTGCCAGCTGGATGGCTCTTTTCCTGTGGGAATTCGTCTTGGCCCTATATTCCTGCGAATATTTCTGGTGGCCCATGTGCCATCACTAGATTGAGTTTGTTAATGTTTTCCTCACATCCTACTTCACATTCCCGTATTGTACGTGATTCAATGTCATTGCATGAAGATTGTGATTCCTCTGTTCATCTCTATTCTAGATCAGAGTACCTTGGTTTAGCTTTTTCTATTATTGGAGTGCCTGCATTGGCCGTTTATAATGCCGAGACAATCGGCAAAATGGCCTGCTGGATGGTTAAGTCCATTAACCAAACGTCTACTGTTTTATCTGATCTCTTATTAGACGCCCAAGGTGAACGTCGAGCTATTTTGCAGAATAGGGCCGCTATTGATTATCTCTTGTTGAAACATGGACATGAATGTTCTGATTTTGAAGGTCTATGCTGTTTTAATTTGTCTGACCATTCTAAAGCTATCCAATCCCATATTGACAAACTCCATGACTTGACTGCAGAAATTAGACAACATATAGATCAGGGTTTCTTTGACTGGCTTTTTAATTGGCTCCCTGACATGCATTCCTTACGACAGATTTTAGGGGGGATTATTGTCGCTATTTGTGTCCTAATAGCTATTTGTTGCTTGATTCAGTGCATCCCTTCCCTGCTGCAATTATTTAGGATTAGTAAGGGTCGCAGATCAGTTAGTTTTGTTTCATATTATTCTTCTACTGATGTTAGTTCCATTTAGTTTGTGGTTAATAGACTGGAGTCAAGGGGTGTAATGTAATGGCTGCCTTTTTGCTAGCTCTTTGGAGAAGGAGAATGATGGAGAGTGACTCCAGCCTATCACCCCCATAGCATAGGGATTAGGCCGATAGACAAGGACCCTTTCTTACATATATTAGGGCATTTTCGTACCATTTTCCTTAAAGTAAGGCTTATGAATTTAAGTTAGGGGATAGATATATAAGTATTAGTTATGATTTGCTCATTTACTAACATGCTGGGCTATTATCTATGGAGCTATGCATATTGTGGGCTCCGTAGGCCTTAAACGAGACAGACTCCATTTTGCTTTCTGCCCGGTAGCTCGAGAAGGCTTTCTAGGTGAAGTGTAATGTTTTAGTTTCAAGCTGTTGTTCGCTTGGAGAGAACCGGTTCAGGCTGACCCTTATCGAAGGAATGTATTTTTCTCCACTCCGAAGACACAACTTCAGGCCGGCCGGCTGGGAAAGTGTCCTTGGTACGGGGAGGTACAAGAATTTGGTGGGCGGCAGGTTACTGGCCGTGAATTTCCATGAAGGAACGGGCTTTGATATTAGCGAAGGTGTTAGTCAGTTTGTCAGTTAGTCCGTAGGCGGCATCTAGCCGTTAGCATCTCTGCCATTATTCATCTCATGGTGGACAAGTCGCCATCTTTGAAGTCGGAGAAAGATTTAAGACCGAAACTCTCTGAGAAAGACTGAACGAGAAGCAGCGCGGAGCGCACTGACATAGAGAGAGAGAGAGACGGTAGCTAATAATCAGCAAGGTTCCGGTGTCCTGAAGGGAAGCAGACGAGGTTGAGCCTAGCGGTGCAGACGTGTACTTGTGACGGCTGGGGTGTGACTGCAAGGCGAGCCAGGATACAGAGACGAGAAGGGAACCTAGATGACTGCCGAGTCCGGACTTCCCACTAATAAGGTGACCTCTGTCTAAACTTTAATAGAATGTGCACTCTAATCTTTACCTTTTCTTTGCAGAATGTCTGTTGCATAGTAATGTGATTGGTGTCTATTGTTAATAAATACCCTAATTCTTATAGAATTATTGTGTACTGGGTGTTCATGTTCAATCCTAGTAAACTGCATTCCTAGATGAGAGTTGTTTATGTGAACGGATGAGAAATCCCGATCAGGTAAATGGTGATCAAATAAAGAGGGAATGAGTGGACCTGTGATGCCAAGAGCAGAGAGTACACTATACGATTTGGAACTATATTCAAAGTTATTATTATTATAGTTTTACCCCGGGTAGGTAACTGAGACTTGGTCCCGATAACTGTTCATAGGAATGTGGTCGTCGTTGATATACGGCGTTAGTGAGAACACTGGGGAGGACTACCAGTGCTGATACCCACAGGATTGTGGCTTGAATAAGTGAGGGCGTTAGGGGGTCGAACTAACGTGTAGATCGACAGGATTGTTGGTCGGTTGGAAACGGGAGCATTGGGTTCTGCAGGCCCATGTGTAGTCGCACCGGATTGTGCGCAATATCTGCCCTAGGGTAGACCGGTCTGGGTCGGGGTGGCCGCGAGATCAACTGATGTGAATAAGATATTGTAGAAAATTCCTATATATATGTATAGTATCATTCCCCATCCTTAGGTGCGACCTGTATATATATATATCTGTAAATCTATCCATTGTGAACACGATCTGAGGAGGGAAGGTGAGTACGTTTTGGCTGGGTCATAGGGGCCCCTGGGGGCTGATCCCATCTAAACAGAAAATCCAGCCATAACATATGGCGTCACGAACTGTTTACGAAGCCTGTGTGCATTGTGTTGTTTCAATCTTGTTGTTTTGCGCTCGGCTTGTACGTATAAAATTTTGTTCATAAATGTGTATATAATTTTTTTTGTGTGTCATTATGTTTGCGAAAAAATCATCGTCGGTTTTCAAATTACCGATTCAGATTCCCGGCTGGGAATGTACCCCTTACGAGGCCTTGGCCCGTGAGTGGGCTGATTCTACTGGTTTAAGTGAAAATTGGTCTTCATGCTTGGAGCAGGCGGAGCCTGCCGATGTGGTATCGTGCTTGCAGAAAGCGCCAGTAGTGAAGGGTGATGAGCTTCCTATTTTAGGACGTAGAGGGTGGATTGTTCTTAATGCGTACAGAATATTGCATGAGAAGTTTGTTCAGCTACAGAAGCGGTTTAAAGATATGGAAGAACAGTGTGTTGAATTACAAAATGCACATACTCTGTTGCGTTGTCAAAATAAATTGCTTGCCGACAAACTTGAGACATATCAGACCATTGCTGAAAGAGCTGCGGTCCGTATTGCACGATATAAGTATAAACATCGTCGTGGTCGTGTATCTACACGCAAAGTGCGTATGGTTGTAGCGAAAGCTGGAATGGATTGGAACCCCGATGAGTGGGACGGTAATATCTGGGATTCTCATACTTCTGACTCCTCGGCAGAGGAGGGTGACAAGCGCGAGTCTTCTCGCTCCGGACGTGATTGTAAATCTGCTTCGTGTACTGACATGGGTCCCGACACCGACCGTGCTCGTTCTTCCCGTTCGGATGACGTGGCTTGCACTGATTGTGCTACTAAATCTAAGATGCGGGCTTCCTCGGAAGCTCTTCCTGCAGTTTCTGCTCACCCGATTTTTCGACGAAAGTTACAACAGGCCCCTGGTAATCCGGGTGGTATTGCTCTTGATTGTATTGAAGACTTTACTCAACAGGAGGTTAGTGACATTTTGCAACGATTTCGACAACGGCCTGGTGAGGCCTTGCTTACCTGGATGGTGCGTCTTTATGAACTTGGCGCTGCCGGTATTATGCTCGATGCTGTTGATTGCTTACGATTTTGCTCTTTGAGTTCTGATTCTACGATTCAGGATCATTTTCGGAATTATAATGGTGCTGGTCAAATTTCTTTGCTCCAGCTTGCGTCCGACGGCTGTAATCATAAATATCCAACTGAATCTGATTGGCCTACTGATGAGAAACCGTGGTACACTCTGCGCGATGCGTCGCAACGTTTAAAAGAGGAGGTCATGAAAACGGCTATCTTTCTTAGTACTGCTGATAAACTTTTGGATGGTCTTTTAACATCTTCTGTGCGTAATCGCATTATACGTTCTTCTCCTGTTGCTTACAAGCAGGTCATGATGACATTATTGATTAACCAAACTGGCAATCCTTTGTCTGTTGTGCTTGAATCTGTTCGTCAGCTTGGTGAGCTGGGTGAATGGTTTAAACCTGAAAGACAATCTCGGCCTGAGGGTCGTACTGGTGGTGACTACAAGTTCTCTAGACGTGACATGTTCCTTGCTCTCATTGCTGATGGTGTCAAAAAGGAAGACATTGATGGTGAACCTAATAATCGCTTATGGGACATGTTTCGTAAGCGTGGTCTGGATCGAAAGGAGGGTGCCCGTCGTGTGCGTAAGAATGAGTATGATCGTGGTTCGGATGACAGTGGTGATGAGAGACGACGTGTGAATTCCGATCGCCGTGATGATCGGCGCTATGAACGTGATGGATCCCCTCGTCGTAATGATGGGAGGGGGAGAGAGGATGAGCGTGAAAGAGGAGGAGATGATCGTGTTTCTAACAGACGACGAGATGCAAGGAGTTATTCCCCTGACGTACGAAAGAGGGAGGATCGTAACAGACTCTCTGACCGTAATTCACATCTTTTTGAGCCTGACACTAATCCGTTTCGTACTGGAGACGGATATGAACAAGACATTCTAATACCAAAAAAAACCGAGAGTATTTACCCTGATTTGTCTTGGTTGACAGAGCGCAGGAAAAATGACTAGGAAATAGGTCAAGCTCCGGTACGCAAGTGGGCCCACAGAGATTACAGACCCTATGTAGATATTGAGATTTTTTGGAAACATCGTAATATCCAAAGGGCCCGAGCGTTAGTTGATACTGGGGCGGAGGCCACTTTAATTCATGGTAAATCGAGAAAGTTTCATGGACAGTCCTTTACGATTACTGGTCTGGGTGGTAAAGAAACACCCGCGGTTCAGACTGCACTCGAAATTAAAATTGGTAGAATCCCTCGTAGAGAATACTCTGTGTTGGTTGTGCCACTTTTGGAATATATTATTGGAATTGACATTTTGAAAGGTATGACTTTGCATTTGGATGACGGATACTATCAATTTGGTACACGACAGTACATTTCGACCAGACCCGTACGGGTTGGCCGTTTACGCATGCCACCTATTAAAATACCTTTAGCAACGAAATTGATTTCTCGAAAGCAATATCGCATCCCAGGTGGTCATGAAGAAATTACCGCTACGATTCAGGATTTGGTTGATGCAGGAGTCATTACTCCGGTCACATCTGCTTGGAATAATCCCGTTTGGCCCGTGCGCAAAAGTGATAATTCTTGGCGCATGACTGTTGATTATCGAGAATTGAATAAAAATACACCTAAATTGACTGTTGCAGTGCCTGACATTGTCACACTGATTCGGAGAATTCAAAAGCATCCAGGTACGTGGTATGCTTCCATTGATATTGCTAATGCGTTTCAATTCCGATTGCCCCCGAATGTCAGGAACAATTCAGTTTCACATGGAATGGACGTCAAATGACGTTCCGGAGTCTTCCTCAAGGCTATGTACATAGTCCTACGATCTGTCACCGGCTGGTGGCGGAACATTTGTCTGAAGTACCCACGAATCCACAAGTTCAGGTTTGTCATTATATTGACGACATTTTGATTCAAGGTGAAACGCAAGACCAGGTGCAGTCCCATTTAGATCAAATTATTGACTGTTTGCGAGCAAAAGGCTGGGAAATCAATCCTGACAAATTACAAACTCCATCCCAAGCTGTGAAATTTTGGGGAATTAATTGGCATGAGGGTCACAGAGAGGTGATTCCACAGGTTAAACGAAAAATACTTGATTTTGCTGTTCCCAGAAACAGGAAAGAAGCTCAATGCTTTATTGGTTTGTTTGGATTTTGGCGTCAGCATATTCCCCATTTGAGTCAAATTTTAGCTCCACTATATCGAGTCACTCGTAAGAAGAATGCGTTTGAATGGGGTGAACCTCAACAGACTGCTTTTAATTCGGCTAAAGAAGCTATTCAGTATGCTCTGGATTTATGGCCTGTGAGTGAAGGTGATGTGGATTTGAATGTGTCTGTGGAAGGCCTGTATGCCAATTGGAGCTTGTGGCAAAAGCAGGGCAGACATAAAGTGCCATTGGGTTTTTGGACTAAAAAGTTACCTGAAGCTGGTGAGCGTTACTCACCTTTTGAAAAACAGCTGCTTGCTTGTTATTGGGCTCTGGTGGATACCGAGCAATTGACCCTAGGCCATGCTGTGATTTTAAGGCCTGAAATTCCTATTATGCAGTGGGTTTTGAGTTCACCAAAGTCCCATCGAATTGGACATGCTCAGGAGGCTAGTGTGATTAAATGGAAATGGTACATTCAGGACAGGGCACGTGTGGGTCCGAAAGGTGTGGCGGTTTTACATGAGCGAGTGGCGCAGGCGCCCTCCGATGAGGCTGAAAGTGAGTGTTCGGTTCCCGTAGTGCAGGAGTCTCCCGTGAAGTGGGGTAAATCATTTGATGATCTGTCCTCGGAGGATAGAAAACATATGTGGTTTACGGATGGTTCTGCGAAATTCATTGGTGACAAAAGACATTGGAAAGCTGTCTCTTATAATCCGATTACACAGAAATTGTTAAGCACAACTGGAGACGGTAAGAGTAGTCAATATGCTGAACTCTATGCAGTTTACCAAGTTTTGAAACAGGAACTACCTGGTACATGTCATATTTTCACTGATTCCTGGTCCACTGCAAATGGACTAGCGGTGTGGTTGCCAACATGGCATTCTCATAATTGGGAATTGCATTCAAAAGAGTTATGGGGTAAAGAGCTGTGGCAAGAAATTTGGGAATTGCTCCCGCAGAGTACTGTAACAATCTTTCACGTGGATGCTCATACTCCAATTGACTCCCTTGACAAATTTTTTCATAATATTGCAGATGAACAGTCTAAAATTTCTAAGGCAGTGGTTGACATGCAAGATTCTGATTTGGCGGGATTGGCGAAGTGGGCCCATCAGAAAGCAGGACATTTTGGAGAGAAAGCCACTAGCAGGTGGGCTGCCGATAGAGGAATTTATATTCCCTTTTCTTTAATAAAAGATGTCATTCTACATTGTCCCATTTGCCAGCATTCTAGGAAAAAAGAGGTGCCTCAGATTGTTCGAGGTCACTTACATCGAGGTAAATTGCCCGCCCAAATTTGGCAGATTGATTACATTGGTCCGCTCCCTATGAGCAGAAATTGTCAATATATTTGCACAGTGGTTGATACTTATAGTGGCCTTTTGGTCGCTTTCCCTTGCAAAAACGCTACCCAAGTGAATACAATTAAAACCCTGGAGCTAATTATTCTGTACTATGGTGTCCCATTCCAGATTCAATCAGATAACGCATCCCACTTTCGTGGAAGATTGGTACAAGAATTCTGTTCGGAAAATAATATTGATTGGGTGTTTCATATTCCATATTACCCACAAGCTTCAGGATTGATTGAGAGAATGAATGGCTTGTTGAAAGAACAGTTGCGCAAGTTGACTGATGACCGTTACAGCCAGTGGAGAGATGTCCTACTTCAAGCTTTGTTAATTTTAAATAATCGTCCTTTGTTGCATGCTGAATCTCCTTTAATGCGTTTGTTTCCTCCTCATGTTGATGCGAAACCGAATTCTATATCAAATACTGTTATGTATTGGGAAATTACCCCCGGTGCTCTGGCTCCATGTAGAGCTACCCCTGGTTCTGCAGGCCTCGACCTGCATGCTTTAAATGATGCTAAATTCCCAGGAAAGGATCGAATCATTGTTGAAACTGGCATTGGTGTCTGTATACCTGCCGGTAGCTTTGGATTAATTGCCCCTAGATCTGGCCTGGCCCTGAAAGGTGTACAAGTGCTCGGAGGAGTAATTGACAGTGATTATCAGGGTGAGATTAAGGTTCTCCTGCTTAATAGCAGTGAAACGGATTTGTTCATCAAAAAGTCTGACCGTGTTGCTCAGTTATTGATTATGCCTGTCTTCAGTGGTGAGATCAAAAAAGGCTCTGCCCCAACGTTGCTAACTGTGCGAGGACAAAAAGGCTTCGGATCGTCTGATCTTCCTGGAGCTAAGATATGGGTGCAATCGCCTAAAAATCCTCCTGAACAGGCTGATATTATTGAGACCGGTCATGACAACACCGTTTTAGTGATGAAGCCAGGGAAAGATGGCTGGGAAGCTGTCCCAGCTGATAAATGTTACTTACGAGAATGATTAAGGCCTGTGTTTGTATTCTTTCAGATCATTCTTTGGATTGCTGCTGCAGGATGTGTCGGCGCTGGACTCCTTTTGGCTTACTACGCCGGGAGAGGAGAGGATCCACCGACGCCGGTTGATGGGATAATAAGAGCCCCGCGGTCCGCGTGGGTACAGTCATCGAACTTTTGGATTACACTCGCAAGGCGGGTGACGAACTCTCCGCATTTCTGCCTTACCCCCATGAAGTCTGTCACTGATATTTTAGCGACCTGTTTGGTTGCTGTCCCTGCATCCACTGAAACTCTTCGCCATATTTTTAATATATCTAATGCCCGACCTAATGTTATTCTGGGTGACTTCGCGGCACATGAATTTTGTCCCTCATGTACTACTCTTCCAGACCTCGATGTCCCTATTCATTCCTGAATCACTACTTTTAATATTACCCCTGGAGACCTTTGCTTCATCATGACTTGTGACCCTACAGCTATTACTGAGTGCTTGAGGCTGAAGCTCCAAGCCGCTACTTCCTTTTCAACTCATCAACGTTTGTTATGTTCAAAGAGACTTCCGTATTCATGTTTTTCAGTTAAAAATAATATGACATGTAAACGATTATTAGTAGCCACTAGCCATTATCGTTCGATGCTATTGCCAGCTGGATGGCTCTTTTCCTGTGGGAATTCGTCTTGGCCCTATATTCCTGCGAATATTTCTGGTGGCCCATGTGCCATCACTAGATTGAGTTTGTTAATGTTTTCCTCACATCCTACTTCACATTCCCGTATTGTACGTGATTCAATGTCATTGCATGAAGATTGTGATTCCTCTGTTCATCTCTATTCTAGATCAGAGTACCTTGGTTTAGCTTTTTCTATTATTGGAGTGCCTGCATTGGCCGTTTATAATGCCGAGACAATCGGCAAAATGGCCTGCTGGATGGTAAAGTCCATTAACCAAACGTCTACTGTTTTATCTGATCTCTTATTAGACGCCCAAGGTGAACGTCGAGCTATTTTGCAGAATAGGGCCGCTATTGATTATCTCTTGTTGAAACATGGACATGAATGTTCTGATTTTGAAGGTCTATGCTGTTTTAATTTGTCTGACCATTCTAAAGCTATCCAATCCCATATTGACAAACTCCATGACTTGACTGCAGAAATTAGACAACATATAGATCAGGGTTTCTTTGACTGGCTTTTTAATTGGCTCCCTGACATGCATTCCTTACGACAGATTTTAGGGGGGATTATTGTCGCTATTTGTGTCCTAATAGCTATTTGTTGCTTGATTCAGTGCATCCCTTCCCTGCTGCAATTATTTAGGATTAGTAAGGGTCGCAGATCAGTTAGTTTTGTTTCATATTATTCTTCTACTGATGTTAGTTCCATTTAGTTTGTGGTTAATAGACTGGAGTCAAGGGGTGTAATGTAATGGCTGCCTTTTTGCTAGCTCTTTGGAGAAGGAGAATGATGGAGAGTGACTCCAGCCTATCACCCCCATAGCATAGGGATTAGGCCGATAGACAAGGACCCTTTCTTACATATATTAGGGCATTTTCGTACCATTTTCCTTAAAGTAAGGCTTATGAATTTAAGTTAGGGGATAGATATATAAGTATTAGTTATGATTTGCTCATTTACTAACATGCTGGGCTAATATCTATGGAGCTATGCATATTGTGGGCTCCGTAGGCCTTAAACGAGACAGACTCCATTTTGCTTTCTGCCCGGTAGCTCGAGAAGGCTTTCTAGGTGAAGTGTAATGTTTTAGTTTCAAGCTGTTGTTCGCTTGGAGAGAACCGGTTCAGGCTGACCCTTATCGAAGGAATGTATTTTTCTCCACTCCGAAGACACAACTTCAGGCCGGCCGGCTGGGAAAGTGTCCTTGGTACGGGGAGGTACAAGAATTTGGGGGGCGGCAGGTTACTGGCCGTGAATTTCCATGAAGGAACGGGCTTTGATATTAGCGAAGGTGTTAGTCAGTTTGTCAGTTAGTCCGTAGGCGGCATCTAGCCGTTAGCATCTCTGCCATTATTCATCTCATGGTGGACAAGTCGCCATCTTTGAAGTCGGAGAAAGATTTAAGACCGAAACTCTCTGAGAAAGACTGAACGAGAAGCAGCGCGGAGCGCACTGACAGAGAGAGAGAGAGAGACGGTAGCTAATAATCAGCAAGGTTCCGGTGTCCTGAAGGGAAGCAGACGAGGTTGAGCCTAGCGGTGCAGACGTGTACTTGTGACGGCTGGGGTGTGACTGCAAGGCGAGCCAGGATACAGAGACGAGAAGGGAACCTAGATGACTGCCGAGTCCGGACTTCCCACTAATAAGGTGACCTCTGTCTAAACTTTAATAGAATGTGCACTCTAATCTTTACCTTTTCTTTGCAGAATGTCTGTTGCATAGTAATGTGATCGGTGTCTATTGTTAATAAATACCCTAATTCTTATAGAATTATTGTGTACTGGGTGTTCATGTTCAATCCTAGTAAACTGCATTCCTAGATGAGAGTTGTTTATGTGAACGGATGAGAAATCCCGATCAGGTAAATGGTGATCAAATAAAGAGGGAATGAGTGGACCTGTGATGCCAAGAGCAGAGAGTACACTATACGATTTGGAACTATATTCAAAGTTATTATTATTATAGTTTTACCCCGGGTAGGTAACTGAGACTTGGTCCCGATAACTGTTCATAGGAATGTGGTCGTCGTTGATATACGGCGTTAGTGAGAACACTGGGGAGGACTACCAGTGCTGATACCCACAGGATTGTGGCTTGAATAAGTGAGGGCGTTAGGGGGTCGAACTAACGTGTAGATCGACAGGATTGTTGGTCGGTTGGAAACGGGAGCATTGGGTTCTGCAGGCCCATGTGTAGTCGCACCGGATTGTGCGCAATATCTGCCCTAGGGTAGACCGGTCTGGGTCGGGGTGGCCGCGAGATCAACTGATGTGAATAAGATATTGTAGAAAATTCCTATATATATGTATAGTATCATTCCCCATCCTTAGGTGCGACCTGTATATATATATATCTGTAAATCTATCCATTGTGAACACGATCTGAGGAGGGAAGGTGAGTACGTTTTGGCTGGGTCATAGGGGCCCCTGGGGGCTGATCCCATCTAAACAGAAAATCCAGCCATAACAAACGCCTAGTACATTCTCTGATGATTGGGACTTTAACAGTATTAATGACATGATGTCTGATTTAGTAATGTCAGCTAGATTCACAGATCATGATTATTTACAAGGTTCATCTAGTTATGAGCAGTTATTCTGTTACACACACTATGGTGATCACTACTTGCATAAATCTGCACAGCCTAGAAATGTTTTTATGTATAATCAATGGGAACATTGTGCTACACCACCTAAAAGCAGTTCTAAAGCATTTTTTGAGAAATTCAAATACTTCTCAGGGTTTAACACCAGTAATGCAGAAACATTTTATTACAAACTGTTAGATAAAACAGGAATGAAAACAATGCTGACAAATTCTAAATTGATATATTCAGAAGCATTTTATGACAAAATGATGACATTTGGTTTTGATTATTGGAAAAATAATATTGAAACGAAAACAATTTGGGGTACAAAAGATTGGCAGGTGCAAGGCATCGAAGCACTATTTAGAACCTGCATGATACCAGAACAAATGTTGTTTTTAAATGACACAATACACCAAACATCTTGTCTTGGCCTAGCTAAGATCAAGACCTTAAAACACCGTCTATTCCAAAGCCAATACCTGAGAATACAACTGCAGATATTGAGTTAGACGTGTCACAAATTTTACATTTCAACAGAACACATCCTGATTGGAAAAAATGGTTAATCTGGCCTACAGACACAAACAGCTGTCAAGATAGATTCCTGAATAAAACACAGGGGTTAAAAATGACCAGATTAGACTCGAGATATTCCCAGAGACAACATCCAGGGATAATAACAACATACAGTGTAGGGAAACTCTGCCTTGAATGGCTAACAACATCCACACTGGCTGAAATTAAGCAACACTTGTCTTTACTAAAAGATGGTGCTGATTTGCGCGATTTCATTCTTGGACCACGCAAACAGCGTCAAAAGCGTTTCATAGCGACCAGTATCTATGCTGCTTACAACGAGGCTTGGAAAGTCAAACAAATTGAAACCGCTGAAAAAATACGAGAAATTGATCGTATTCATTTGGAGAAATCACTTTCTGTAGTAGACAATGGGTTAATGACTCTGTCTTCCAGAATATATTCGTTGGACAATATTGTATCCTCTGCCTTTGATGTGATAGACAGAGACTTGCTAATGTTACAACATGGCCAGTCTCAATTACGTTCTATTATAAAATTAGGCTGGACGCTGCAAAATCTTCGTTCAGGCTATGTGCCTTGGCGTTTAATCAACACAACGTCATTATTTTCCATTTTTAACCTTACTGATAAACAGATCAGTTTGGCACAGAAAGGAGCAGACTATACAATCCTGAGCATCGAAAAACTCGAGAGATTACCATTGACAATGTCAGAGAGTCCTGTCATTGAATGGATAATACACGGAATTATCACTATTCCGATAACAACTTTCCGATTTAAAAAGTGCCTTGAGTACATACCTGCTGGCCAGTATGAACAATTGGGTAAAGGATATGTAAAATCTGAATGGAAATTACCATACACTCATTCTTGCTATAGTGACAGCGACAAAAAGGTATTTCTTAGTGGTGACAACTGTAAACATTCACTAAGCGGTATACTTTTGTGTCAGGGTATTAATTTACACGGAGCATGTGATGGAAATTCTAACAACCTTTCATGCCACCAGCTAGTCACACCTGCAACTCAGATAGAGCCCTTCTTTATGCAACTTTCAAACGTGAGTTATATTCTTAGAACGGATCACAGATGTTGTGGCCTCGTGCCAGGGAAAAGTTATCTAGTAAGAGTAACATCCATGGTCAAATGCTGTATGCAAGCATTGTTTCCGAGTGGGCCTGCAGACACAGTGACTCCCATCTGGCCTCGTCTGAATCTTTATTCTATACGAATTGATACATTAAGCAAAATGAAATCTGTACTTTTACAGACAACAGTGCCTATAACGTCATCAAAAGAGACGTATGATCTTCTAGTTGCAAGGACAGCTACTGAAGTTCATGACCTTTTATCAACAAATTGCCCCGTGCATTTCGTAGAAATGTTGAGCCAACTCCTTAACATGTCTAGTGCCACAAGCATCCCAGGCATATTTAAGACAGTCTTTACGGGACTGCTAACGCCCTTCCAGGCAATTTTGGGAATCGTTCCTAATTTTGTGCACTCTGTTTTTGGCGGCATACCATTATTTTTGGGACTTGTAGCAGGGATTTTATTTTTGACCCTCCTGCTTCGTTATGGCAAGCCGAAACTCAGACATAGCTCCCATGGGAATGGAAGAGACAATCCTAGCAATGCGCTATCGGGACAGGATAACTAACGTCCTTGGATTGGCCAGGCTGAGAGATCTAAACATGACCTGGTTCCTTTCATTCAGATCTATATGGCAGAACTGTATCTTACCAGTACTAAGATGTATGCTTTGCGGAGATGAATGCGTGTTGGACATCTGTCTTTCACTTCCATCAGCAGTACCAATGAACGTCGATACTTTGCTCAGTCCAATAACGGCTCACGCATTGTGTTGTCCCCAGCGGCTACCAATCCTGATGACGGCATTTGTGGAGACTCCTGTACTACGACTAGGTGGTAACAGTGTAGCAAGCGACAAAAGCAGCATCACCCAGGTACGGCCATCTGTGAGCATTGCTGCTCCTGAATACGATGACAGCAATCATTCTCACACCTGCCAAGTTACAGCGCTATCTAATTTGGTTGAACTGTCACCTGATTTTGTAGACCAATTTTTTGAGAGCCTGTCTGATACGATGTTCTCACCCGTACAGAAACAATAACTTTGAGAAGCTTTCCGACTCACAGCGTTCCCATGAACTCTGAATTCGGCCTTCAGTTTTGATCAACAAAAACTGCAAAAAGCTTTGGAACTCTATTTCCCCGTTCAAGCAATAATTCTTTTGAATTGGACATTTTTTTTTAATATTCACCTTTTTTTGGCACGAACAATTCTTTGCTTAACGTAAAAACTATTCTTAGAGAACAGAAGCTTCACACTTCTATTTCTAAACACATCTAGAGACATAACAATATTACACCAGCCTCTAGCACATTATTGCAATGCATTTATATGTGATGATTTATCTCGCCCTTCTTCTGTCAGAGATACTTCATGTGTAATTCTTTTGCATAATCGTTCATTGATTTCATATGCAATAATTTTTTTGAATGATTTCTATGCTTCAAAAAACGTACAGTACCTAAATTTCGTGTATTACAAGTACGCCTATTTCAAATGCATTCATGTATTTTGGGGTGGGCAATGTTACACATGCATCTAATTGCTTTAGTTTTAGTAATTTTGATGGACATGAACCCGTGGAGTGGGTGTTGCGTGTTTATCTAGGTTCCTGATCGATACTGTGACCTTATGCCCCTATTCGGCTATAAATCCATTTATTCCCTATATTGGCATAACCGTTCAAGTGCGATTATTGAAATGTCATCTCTGGCCTCACACGAACAGAGCCACATTCCAGCATAGCTCTCTGCCACTTCCTTTGCGACCAATTAGTGCAATGACAGAGCAGAAGTCACTATCTGATATTCCTAGATTAACACTCCGAGTTCTTCAACAAGATAAAAACTCAGCAAACCTGGAAATCCCCGCTTGCTGTGTTTTGATTAGTAATGGAACTCTAATGAGCAACTGATAACTATCACTTCCTAGTGACATCTTTAATTGATGTCTTATGTCCAACAAACTTGCGTCAAACCCGGCACCTGTCAGGTATAAATATTACCAACGTTGCCTTAAGCAATGCCTGTTGTACGAGCTACTGTTGCTGATGCCAGCGGCCTGCAAGACCCCGTGTTGGTGAAGCTAGCACTCTGTGGCTGCAGCCTGCTGTCCCCTTGGTGGTGAAGCTGCTGATACCATTATCGCTGCTAAAGTGCGAACTATGGTGCAGTACGCTTAGGAGCTGAACAGCCGTCCCTCTGCGAAGACATCCAGCAGATTCCAGCTGCCCGCGGACGCTGTCCCCCCTCCTTCCTCGACGCGCTGAAGAAAGCCGCTGCCTTTCTCGTGCAGAGAAATCCAGCTCCGGCGTTTCCGGTCTACCCTTGCGGGTGACTGGGATATCGAGAGTGACCCCTGAAGGAGATACCAATCCTCCATCATTCTATTCAGAGGTATGGTGTTGACTAAACCCTTAGATGAGAATTCTTGAAACAAACCTTGGCAAAACCAACTTAACTTAAAGCTACTTACTTACTCCCCTTCCACGTGTTAGGCTTAGGTCAGGCACACTGGGGTAGGCTTAGTTAGAAGCACCAGTTGAGTATGTTAGCCTAATGTATATATGACTGTATATATGTTTTATTACTTTTAAACCATTGTATGGCTAAGAAACCATTTCAATGCTTTTACAGTTCTATTTCGCAATACTTATCTTACTGTACGCACTTTTTATAATAACAATTCTTGCAATTGTGGCAATACATTTCTCTTGTACGAGAAGAAAGACTGTTCAATAAATGTTCATCCTTTATTGACAAACGCCCGTCTCTCTATTCTCTACATCTCGTGAAAGTAAACTGCACTAGACTGACTGAGTGAAATACATGTCTATTGTTTCACACGACCCTAGAGATTGACTCTTGATCTGAGGAGCAAAGTTGTCATGTTGCACGGTTGTTGGAAAGCTGAATCCCTTCTTGTCTGTGCCAGGGAAGCTGATCACTTCCCATGCAGAGAAGAAAGTTTCCAGTGACCTCTGAGCTAGTTGGTAACACAACCCAATTAAGTTTAGCATAGTCAGTGGAGGCCTGGAATATCTGCAGTTCCACGTCGATACTACTGTTTATGTTATTCCAATGCGCAGGGCCTAGTGGGAAACTAGGAACTACACTACAGCCCTATGTACAACATGGTAAGTACCAAAATATCGAAAAAATAATATCGATGTTAAAAATATCGTTGTCAAATATATCGATTTTTTTGGGATTTAAAATAACATAAAAAATACTGTAAATAATTCTTATTAATTACTTAAACATATTTAAATATATGTAATAATGGTAAAAAAAATATTAATACATATTTAATTAAAAAAATAATATTTAAAAATAATATATAATATATACTTACTTAACAATAATTACTATTCCCACTCCAGTGGGTGCAACAGTAGGGAAAACTGACCCTTAATCCTAAAACTACCCCTTTACCCAAAAACCTATTACTGACCCTGAACCCTAAAAATCCCCCTTTACCCAAAAACTGAAAACTGACCCTGAACCCAAAAAATACCCCTTTACCCAAAACTGAAAACTGACCCTGAACCCAAAAATACCCCTTTACCCAAAAACTGAAAACTGACCCTGAACCCTAAAAATACCCCTTTACCCAAAAACTGAAAACTGACCCTGAACCCTAAAAATACCCCTTTACCCAAAACTGAAAACTGACCCTGAACCCTAAAAATACCCCTTTACCCAAAAACTAAAAACTGACCCTGAACCCTAAAAATACCCCTTTATCCAAAAACTGAAAACTGACCCTGAACCCAAAAAATACCCCTTTACCCAAGAACTGAAAACTGACCCTGAACCCTAAAAATACTCCTTTACCCAAAATTAATTAATATTACAAATAAATTACTTCCCACCCTATTCCCCTATAAACCCACAACCCGCTCCAGTAGTAAAACATATAATTTAGTTAAAAATATACATAAATTATCAATTAATTAATCAATTAATCAATCAAAATAATTCATTGCCAATTAATATTTAATTGCAAAATAAATTAATCATTAAAAAATTATTATTTAATTACAAATAAATTACTTCCCACCCTATTCCCCTATAAACCCACAACCCGCTCCAGTAGTAAAACATATAATTTACTTAAAAATATACATAAATTATCAATTAATTAATCAATTAATTAATTAAAATAATTCATTGCCAATTAATATTTAATTGCAAAATAAATTAATCATCAAAAAATAATTATTTAATTACAAATAAATTACTTCCCACCCTATTCCCCTAAAAAACCACAACCCGCTCCAGTAGTAAAACATATAATTTACTTAAAAACATATTATTTACATTTATATATTTTTTATTTATAAAAACATATTAAACACATATTATAACAATTAATTTAAATACTTAACTAACATTTCTAACACATATTAGTAAATCGAAATTACTTACATCGATATATATGCTATCGATATAAGTAATTTCGATATTACTTACCTTAGGGTCGATATTCTGGCCATCGATATTCTGGACATCGATATTCTGTCCCATCGATATTAGCAACTCGATATAAGTGTAGGTTGAAATTAAAAATTCGATATTTTGACTGTTTACCTCTATTAATTACTTAGGACATAACATTTCAGGTGATGGTGTGAAACCTAAATCCGAATTGGTAGACACCATAAACAAAATGGTGGCACCGGAAAATAAAACTGAACTCATGAAGCTTTTAGGCATGATAGAATATTATGCAAAATTTGTCAAAGGCTTTGCCGAATTAACAGTAAACATGAGGTGTTTGTTGAGGAAAGGTGTGGAATTTCAGTGGTCTGATCAATGTGAGAATGAGTTTGTTGAAATTAAACAAAGGTTAAACAGTGCTCCTGCGCTAAAAAGTTTCAATCCTAAGTTCAAGTCTATTCTAGTCACTGATGCAAGTGAGAAAGGGTTAGGTGCTGTATTGAAGCAGAATGGTCCTGAAGGCATGCAAACCATAATGTTTCTATTCAGAAGTTTGAGAGATGCTGAAACTCGTTATTCCGTCGTAGAGAGGGAAGCATTGGCTGTGTTTTGGGCAGTGAGAAAGCTAAAGAAATTTCTTTGGGGTCTGGTCTTTGATGTCCATACTGATCATAAACCCTTAGTGGAAATTTTTAGCAAGAAAGGTTTGGATCTGGTATCTGGTAGGATATCAAAATGGGTTATTGGCCTACAAGAATATAGCTTTGGTATTAAATACATTCCGGGTGTGGATAATGGAATAGCAGATGTTCTCTCACGTTTAGTTTCTAATAGTGATTTGGATGACGATTACTTGGATTTAGATGATGAACTGGTTTGTGCTGTGGATTATGAATTTCTATCTGAGAAGAAATGGTCTGAAGAGCTGGGAAAGGATGTTACTTTATGTGAGGTTATGTCTTTGTTGAAAAATGGTTGGGTCAATTGCAAAGTAGGTTCTGCTTTGACTAAGCCTTTTTGGACGGTTCGCAGTGAATTATCTGTGGATAATGATTTATTGTTTCGTGGGACAAGGTGATTCCTCCATCTAGTCTTAGGAAAGATTTGATAGATTTGGTTCATGTTGCTCATTCTGGTTTATCCAAAAGTAAGGAGAGGCTTCGCATGTCATATTGGTGGCCGGGCATGGATAAAATGGTTGAAAGGGTGATTAGAGATTGTATACACTGTAATGTTAGCGACAAGTCTTATAGTACGCACACACAACCTATGTTTTTAAGAAGAAGACCTAATGGTCCTTGGCAAGACATAGCTCTGGATTTAGTGGGTCCCATACAACATAGAGATTCTCAGGTTTTTATACTGGTGGTTATTGACATGTACTCAAGATGGCCAGAGGTATTTTTTTGTCAGGAATTGATTCGAGTAAGATTATCCAATGTTTGAGTGAGTAATTTTGTAGAGAAGGTCTTTCTGCAACCATCTTATCAGATAATGGTGTTCAATTTGTTTCCAAGGAAATGTAACATTATTTATCTTCTAGGGGTATTGCACATAAGACCTGTTCTCTTTACCACCCTGAGGCCAATGGTATGGTCGAGAGATTTAACAAAGTAATCAAGGACACTATTAGTTTAGCCAAAAACTTGTCATCTGATTGGAAAAAATGTGTTTTGGCAAAAATAGAAGAATACCGTTATACTCCTCATGCTACAACTGGAAAGACTCAATTTTTGTTGTTTCGTGGGAGAATTCCTAACACACATGTTGAACCTTTTTGGGTTAACAAGTATGAAGTGTTGAAGGGTAAAGAATGTGTGTGCAACAAAGATGAAATTGTTAAAAATGAGATGGATAAAGCTGAACGTAGAAAAGCATATTTCGATGTTAAAAAAATGTCAAGAATCACTTCATTAAGCTTTGTTTCTTAGTTGAAGTTACACTTAGTTGAAGTTGGTTTAGATTGCTTAAGGCTCGAACAGATTGTAAAACATGCAGCTGATTATAACAAAATAAAGAAGAGTCAATTATTACTCACAAGTTGATAGATGTCAGTCAATATTATTCACAAGTTGATAGATGTCTATAATAAGAGTTTTATGCTAGGCAGTTAAGTGAGGGGTTAACTTATCTTCTTAGTCAGAAAGAATAAAGTTGATTCTCCTCCTCCTCAGAAAGACTTATGTTGGGATCTTTTTCCTCTGTTTCAAGCCGACTACGCCAGTGAAGTATTTTCCAATAAATCCAAGATGAGGAATGGTTCATAAAATGAGGTTTAATCCAGTAATAAAAGATCCCATCCACATACAATGCCAGCAGACATCAACTGACTGAAATTAGAACATTGCCATGTCAACATAAGGTGACATAGCTAATGATGTCCCTACCATTCTATTAAAGCTACAGAGTTACATATTACACACATCAAATCGTCACTTAGTTCTAAACCGATCAAGACTGAATCATGTAAAATCAGCAGAGAAGCTCATGTCATCTCTAGGAAAACGCCAAGTAAAAGACAAGACAAACCTTCTGGTTATTGTCACAATATACTGCATCGGAGAGCTACTGGCCAGAAAAAGGCAAAACGTGCGGTGAAACAAATCAATGCACAAAAGTATGCCATTCGGCACCTACGAAGCCAACTCCACAACTTACACTAGTAAAAGACAAATCCACAATAAGACACTTAACAACCAACAACAGCAGAGGATCATAACCAGAAGACTCAGGTGCAACTGTTTCTTCTGATCCCGAACACATCCATCTGAACTCTGCAGTCGAAAACTACACCTACCCTCTAAGAAAGTCACAACCACGGTGCAAACTATACATTCAGAACCTCCAACAACCATTCTTAGTGATACAGGTGCCACGGTATGTGTAATGTCACTAACTAACTACAAAAAACTACATCCGCTATCTGCCTTACAGCCCACTGCTAACAGAATCTATGCCTACACTCAATTCACCCCAATCAATCTAGCTAACATCTTCACCACCTAGAAGAGTCCATCTCAGCAAGCTTCTTTATGACAAAATTCAGAGGAACAATGCTAATCATCTGGAGTGCTACTGAATCCCTGAAGCTCATAGTTTTTGTTATGTTATGTTATGTTATTTATACTTATACCACGCACAGCTGCCCCAGCGAAGGGGCGTCCTGGCGCTTTGACAAGGTACACACAACACAACACCGATAAAAGACCAGAAAGGCCACAGAACACAGTTTGAGAGCTAAACAAATAAAATGGTCTTGATGGCGCGTCTAAACTGAAGAAGGTCATCAAGAGCCCGGACATGAAAAGGAAGAGAATTCCACCACTTTGCCGCTAACACTCGAAAAGAGCGGCCACCAGCTCTACTCAGCCTGATTTACGGAACCACTGCCAGATTCTGACCCAGAGATCTGAGGGTTCGCGGGGGTACATACGGTATCAGCAGGTTCTCCAGAATATGGGGAGACGTGCCCTTGAGGATTTTAAACGCAAGGCATAGTAGCTTGAATTTAATCCTCTGGTTTACGGGGAGCCAATGGAGAGAATGCAACGATTTGGAGACCGAGCACCGCCTTGGCAGACCTATCACCACTCTGGCTGCAGCATTTTGAACTCGCTGCAACCGGGTGAGTTCTGACTGATTAATCCCCGCCAGAAGCGAGCTGGCATAATCCAGCCAGGACAGCACTGATGCTTGAACCACCAGTTGCTTTGTGGGTGCATCAAAGAATGTAAGGATAGGTCTTAGACCTCTGATGATGCCATAACAAGTAGCCGCCACCTTCTTGGTGTGAGGAATGAAGCTGAGGGTCGGATCAAGCCAAACCCCTAGATTTTTTATCTCCGATGCTGGAGAGGGGGTCACACCCAGTTCAGAGGGCCACCACTTGTCGCCCCACAACTCCGCCTGCTTGCCGACCACCATAACCTCGGTCTTCTTGGTATTTAACTGGAGACAGTTGGAATTCATCCAGTTGGCCACTGCCCGTAATCCGTCACGGAACCTGGGAGCCTCCATGTCTGAGTTCCCACTCAACGTGACCGCCAGCTGCGTATCGTCTGCGTATGATACCATCGTCAAGCCCCATTGCTTGACGACCGCAGCCAGCGGCCTCACGTAAAGATTAAATAGAGTGGGACTTAACAATGAACCCTGTGGGACCCCCAGGTCCAACGGATAGGATTTAGACTTGCCAGGCGGAATCGCAACCTGAAAGGACCTTTCAGCAAGAAAAGAGCGAAACCAACATAAGGCGGAACCCGTGACACCTACTTCTTCTAGTCGCTGGAGCAGGATCCTGTGCGAGACCGTGTCGAACGCTGCACTGAGATCTAATAGCAGTAGTGCCGCCGTCCGACCCGCATCAAGCACAGAACGCAGATGTTCGACCATAGAAAGTAGGGCCGTCTCCCTGCTGTGGCCCGCACGGAACCCATTCTGGGTAGGGTCAAGAATGTTGGCCCTGGTGAGATGGTCTGCAAGAATTCCGTTCACATGGGCCTCAGCAACTTTCATAGCCCAAGGAAGCAAGGAAATAGGGCGGTAGTTCTCGGGTTTGAGGGGGTCAAGGGTAGCCTTCTTCAAAATAGGTGTAACTACAGCCTGCTTCCACCTATTTGAGGCACAACAACAATTCATCACTCTCGTTCTGGAAGAAGTTGCAGATGTATTTCAGGGCATTAGCTGCCTCAAAGTCAAACATATCAACTCCACATTTACCTCAATTTCCATCCAATAGCTGTCCGCCATCACAGCATTCACTTTCATGTCTGAGTACAAGTAGAGCAAGAAATTGCAGAAACTGCTAGAGTCAAAGCAAATGTTGCTGGTCCTGCCCCATATGTCTCTCCTATTGCTGTATCTAGGAAATCAAAACAACCTGGTACTTTTTGCATCTGTGTTGATGTGAATGTACAATAAAGCCCTCGAAACAGAGCATGACCTGACATCTACCATAAGCAACATCATAACTGAAATTAACAGGGCAAGTAGTTCTCAAAGATTGAATTGAAGTCTGGCTACCCCCAGATTAGGTTTAGCAAAGAATCACGGTACACTCTCAACGCATTTAAGATTACAACCCTATCGCAGGCTGAACTTTGGCATCTCCAACATAGTAGAAGTGTTTAAAACATGTATCAGGGGATGCTGTGTGGTCTACACAGACTACTAAATGTCAGCGACGATATTCTAGTTTACACCGCCTCTATAGAACAACATCAGGATTATCTAGGAGCACTGCTCAAGAGAATCAGACAAATTGGCCTAAATCTCCATTTGGAGAATTGCGAGTTTCTTACAAACAACATCTTATTTTTGGGATACTGATTCGCCGAAAAAGGTGTCTCCCCAGACCCCAAAAAGGTACAAGAGAACTAAAAGGGTATACACCTGTTACAACGCAACTTTTACAACTACCTACTATTACAACGCAACTTTTACAACGCATACCATTACAACGCATTGCGCTGGGGGGCGCTCTAGGATAGGGAATAAGTTTAATTTACTATCCAACACCTTCCCAGTGTCCACGGGGACTGGAGTTGGAATAGTAAATTATACTTACCACTATCCAGCACCTCTAAGCGCTATGCGTTGTAATGGTATGCGTTGTAATGGTCGCGTTGTAATGGTAGGTAGTTGTAATGGTATGCGTTGTAACATGGTACATCCAACTAAAAGTCATGCCCACCAACCAATATGTCTGAAGTGAGGAGCTTCCTGGGCGTCGTCACCTACTGGGGTAGATTCATACAGTACCTCAAAGCGTTAACTAAGCCATTGTGAGGCTTCCTCAAGACAAACTTGCCGTGTATATGGGAGCAAGTATTTGACGATACATTAACGCTTAGATTTTAGATATTATTTATATTTTACTGTATTGTCATTTATGAGTCTGATTCTCACATTTCTAAATTTGTTTATGCTAGATTTTTTATTATGAGGATATTAAGTTATACTCTGTATTGACACCTTTATATTATTCAATAAAGCTTTCTTGAACTTAAATAAAAAAAAAAGTATTTGGCGATACCAAAGTTGCCCTGTCAGCCGAGATCACCATAAAATACTATGACCCATCCACACCAATGGAACTGGTCATCCACGCCGGACCCACAGGCCTCGGCCTAATGTGATACAAAGGTAACACAAAAATGCCTGGGCTTCAATCACTTATGCAAGTTGGGTGCTCACTGATACCTAGCACAGATATTCCCAGATAGAGAGAGAAGCTATAGCTGTATTGTCGGGCTGCAGGCACTTGCCTTTACACCTCTGTGGGGGGATGTTTTCGAGTGTGTATGAACCACAAGCCCCTGGTGCCCCTGTTTCAAGGGTCAAACTCCAAACCTCCACCTCTGATCAAAAAGTAAATCTTACTTCTTCAAGAAGGCTCATTGAAAGTAGTGTACCAACTAGGACAGGATAATCCCACTATATATCCTGCCATTTCAGAGCTGCGTCCCCTGCAGAACAGAAATAGTCTGAGACATGAAGACGTATATCTGGTTGTAGACAACTCCCGACCCAAGCCCCTCATGATATCACAAATCAGCTAAGCCTCCCAAGGGGGATGAATGCTTTCAACATGTGAGAGGAGCCCTTAAGACCAATAACTGGTGTCCCATCATTAAGGAACAAGTTGAGACATGAAGCCCAAGAGAAAATCCCAGCAATACTTAATGACTGTAATGAGCTGTCGCTAGCAGGGGATGGTTTAATCCTATGAGGAAACCGTATAGTAACCCCCCTCCATCTGATACTCCAACACTTGCAAGCCATTTTCATATGGATGTTGTGATGATTTGGATGTGAAAAAACTGCTAGACATTACGGCTCCTCTGGGTCTCGTCCCTTTTCTTGCTGGTTCCACACACGACAAGGGACATACCTTAGATCAGGTTTTTTCCTCGGCCCCTCTTGTCGACGTTGAGCTTCTCCCGGTGCTTTGTACTGACCACAGGCTGGCCAGATTCTGTGTACTGGGTAGCGAAAAACTACCCAACAGCGCCCCTAGACAACATGGCTCTGCTCGGAGGGCTCTGTATAGAGTCACTCCTGAGCTGTTAGCTCAGGCCGCTCTGGACCATCCGTGCCCTCTTTCACGGGATTTAGAGCAGAATGTTGAGTCCTTGCAGGGGTGGTTGCTGGAGAGGCTGAATTATCTGGCCCCCGCAATGGCCCCTCGGAATACGACTAAGAGGGTTTCGGCTCCGTGGTTCACTGAGGCATTGTGTGCCACCCGTGGCCAGTGTAAGGTGGCGGAGAGGGCGTGGCGCCTCCACTACGATCTGGAGGCCAGACTGGCTTACATGACAATGGTCAAATCCTATCATCGTGATATTCTCCGTGAGAAAAAGGATTATCTGGCCAGGAGGATTGAGGCTGCCTCTACCTCATGCAAAGAGATCTTTACTGTGGTGAGGGAGTTTACGGCTCCCAGATCCAACTTGTCCCAAAGTGTTCCATCTGAGCTTTGGGTTTGTGATCTTGCCAAATTTTTCACGGATAAGATAAAGTCTATCCAGGACTCTTTCAAAGTGAGGTCAGCTGAAGTGTGTTCTAGTTTGGTGGCCGGATCAGCTTCGCCGTCCACGCAGGGTGTGGTTCTTGCTGAGTTTCCCTCTGTCTCCACTGATGTCTCCCTAGCTCTTTTGGCCAATCTTAAATCGGGCTCGCCATTAGACCCCTGTCCGGCCAAATTTTTGGCCAAGATGGCGGCCGTGGTTAACCCATTGGTCAACCCACTGGTGAATCTGTCTTTGAGTGAGGGGAGGGTCCCGCTGCCCTGGAAAAGGGCTATGGTGATCCCCCTCCTCAAAAAGCCTGGGTTGGACTCAGAGGTTCTGGCCAACTACAGGCCGATTTCCCTCCTCCCGGCATTGGCTAAGATCACGGAGAAGTATGTGCATGGCGTTCTCTCTAGCTTTCTCGAATCCAATGATCTGTTTCACCCTTCGCAGTCCGGCTTCCGCCTTAATTTAAGCATGGAGACGGCACTTCTGGAGGTGTCAGAGATTATTAGGGAGACACTGGATTCTGGGGGAAGGGCCATGCTTGTCATGCTTGATCTGTCGGCGGCCTTTGACACCGTCCCCCATGAGGTGCTCCTCTCCAGACTTTATGACATCGGTCTGAGGGGGACGGTGTTCAATTGGTTTACATCTTTTCATGAGGGCCGCCGACAAACGGTCTGGGCCTCCCCGAGCTCCGCCGAGATGCCGCCACTGGGAGTCGGTGTTCCACAGGGCTCTGTGTTGAGCCCGACTCTGTTCAACATCTTTATGACACCTTTGGCGGCACTGGTGGAGTCTTTTGGGGCCCAGATCGTGTCCTACGCGGATGATACTCAATTGCTCTTCACGTGTGGGAAAGATCAGGCTTTTGATGGAGAGAACATCCGGGGCTGCCTGGAGATGGTTTTCAGCTGGTTTCAGCAGAACAGCCTCAAAGCCAATTCCAACAAATCGGAGGTGCTGTTCTTCGGCTGTTCTCTTGACCCCGATTGGCAGGCCTGGTGGCCAATAGATATGTGTCCCCCTGCCCAGGCATCGCTTGTGGTAAAAAATCTGGGAGTGAAGATTGATAATAATCTGACGCTGAGATCACATATTCTTGGCCTGGCGGGCACCTGTTTTGGCATACTCAAGATGCTCCGGAAGTTCCTGCCTCTGCTAACAGAAGAGCATAGAAAGATCACTGTGCAAGCCTTAATTGGCTCCAGACTGGACTATGCGAACGTCCTGTATGTGGGTCTTCCGGACTATCTTGTTCAACGGTGCAGGCTGTGCAGAATTCCGCGGCCCGTGCCATTTTTGGCCTCCATAGGCGAGTGAGAGCCTCGGGTCTGGTGCGGTCGCTTCATTGGTTGCCCATCCGGAAGCGGATTATGTTTAAAGCACTGACCTTGGAGCATAAAGCGCTATTTGGCGCCGGAGCAAAGTACCTACAAAGCAGACTGGCTCTCTACCGCCCGGCTAGATCGCTGCGGTCGGAATCTTTGTTTCTGGCTGTGGTTCCTTGAGTGAGGAAGGCATGCACTGGGGGACGCTCTTTTAGTTTGAGGGCCCCTCAGTTGTGGAACACCTTGCCTTTGGACCTACGGTCTTCCTCTAATCTCTTTCTGTTTAGGAAGAGCCTTAAGACCTGGCTTTTTAACCTTTAGGATGTCTCTTTTTTCCCATGTTTGGTGTCTGTTTTATGGTGTTATGTTTTTTTACTGAGCTGCCTCGATAAAGCGCCGGGACACTCCTCTGGAGTAGCCGTGCGCTATAAAAATAAAATTTTAACATAACATAACATAACATCCACCATAACCATCACAGGGTTACCTAAACAAAAATGAGACTTAGACAAAAGGTCTGATTTCCAGAACTGGATGCTCATGTCGGAAGGGCAGTAGCTAGTTACTTTTTATGCCAAGTAATGGTACAGCCGGACCCGCTGGTCTTCTCCAAGGATGCCCCCAAGTTGCCGTGGACCCAGCTGAAAGCTGATTTCACCACCATACTAGGGAATTAACATCTTACAGTGGTAGAACATTTTAGCAAATATTCGGAAGTGGAACTATTGCACTCAATGCTAGCCCAGGAAGTAGTACTAAAATTTGAAAAAATGTCATTCCCTCATGGCATTCTACTGAAGGTCAAAACAAATAATGGGCCACCCTTCCAAGGACAAGAAATGGCAGCATATTTCAAGTCCCTAGCTGTGAGACACAGGAGAATAACACTGAGGAGGCTCCATGTAAATGGAGAGGTAGAAAGGTTCATGCAGACTCTAAACAAGGTGATCCGGACTTTACAGTTAAACAATGACCACCCACAGGGAACCATATACAGATTCTTATGGGACTATCGTAACATACTATTCTGCATCAAATAGACAGCTCCAGCTGCCATGCATGTAGAGCAGAGCTTTCCAAACTGTGTGTCCTGACACAGTACTGTGTCGCCTGCAAATGGTGGGTGTGTCGCGGGATGACACCGGTATTAAGGGCACTTAGCACATAACTGCTGCTAATTAAGTGGCATTCCTTTGAAAGAGTGTCTCAGAGTCCTCCGCAGCATCTCGGACTCCGAGACACTCTGCTTTATGGGGGGCGGGTGATTCACAACAAAGCCTCATTAACGAGTACTAGGGCCCAGGGGGCTCGACGCCCGCTGCCCCTCACTCGAAAATGCTCTGACAAGAGGCGCGAAATTGTCACATTGATCCATTATCATGCAACACCAAACAGAGTGGCATTTGCACCCGCGTGGGAGATAATGCGGTGAGGTGGTTATTTCTTTTTTGTTTACGAGCGAGAGAATTCGACTGGGAGAGCCCCGAGGCCAAGGAGAGCTGGGTGCCCTCCCGCTGTACTGGACCTGGCGGTGTCAGACCTAAGGCTCCAGAGACCAGGCTGACAGCGAGGCACCTGAGGGAAGAAGGTTACTGGGGGCAGACGGCTGTGACTCATTCGGAGTAGGGAATGGCATACTGAATATTTTAGTAGCAAATACTTAACTTTTTTGTATTTAAACGTTCTATTTTTATTGAAAGTGTGTGCTTAAATGTATTTCCCCCATATCGCTGATCATTGTGCCATGTCAGTATTAACGAGAACGGTAACAACTTACTTGAGCGCCTAGAAACAATTTCTATTGTGCAGTGCACAAATAATAATTATAGAACGCTGTATTCTCGACATCTGACTCTGACCTCACTCTTTTCATTCAGCCACACCCCTTTCTATGATCTGCTCTCCCTTACCTGACATCATCTCTGCTATTTTCCTTTCTTCCCTTCAATCCCTTCCCTCTCTCTGCCCACAACCGTTAACCCTTCCCTTTCCTTGCTTTCTTGATCTTTCCCTTCTTCTTCCTTCCACCAAGCTCAATTCCATCCTCTCTTCTCCATACTCGTGCCTCATACACTTTCCCCATTTGCTTTATCTATCTCTTCTGAGTTGCCACTCAACCTCTCCCACATATTCTGCAAGCCATGTTTTAAATATCTCAGCAGTCTGTAGGGACATTTGTGACGAAAGTTGTTCCACCAACATGGGGGAGAAAGGGGGGGGGCTCCCATGAGAAACGTAAAGCCAGGCTGGCTGTCATATCAAGGCTCCTCCAAGCATTTCTTTTTGTGTCTGAGTTACAAACTGCTGTGTATTTCCAAGAAGCGCCATATCTCCCAAGCCAGTCTCGGGCAGGAGAATTAATTGTCAGAAGGCCTAAAAAGGATGGGAGCCCAACTCTGCCAACGGATCATCAGGTTATCTTCACTCTTTCTTTAACGAGCAAACTTACTTAGAAACTGCGTTCCAAGACCTTACCTTGTCTTGACCTCAAGTCTCTCTTCCTCTAGCCTACCCTGTCAGTCCTCCTTTACCTCACTTCCTCATAGAGACAGACAGAGGGAGGGAGACAGAGGGAGGGAGACAGAGAGAGAGGGAAACCGTGGGAGACAGAGAAAGAGGGAGACAGGGGGATGGAGTCCGGGGCAGACAGAGGGAGGGTAAGGGAGAAAGAGAGAGGGAGACAGAGAGAGGGAGACAGAGGGAGGGAGACAGAGGGAGGGAGACAGAGAGAGGGGGAGACAGAGGGAGAGAGACAGAGGGTGACAGACAGAGGGAGGGAGAGAGACAGAGGGAGGGAGACAGACAGAGGGAGGGAGAGAGACAGACAGAGGGAGGAGGGCGACAGCGGGAGGAGGGTGACGACAGAGAGAGAGAGAGGGAGAGGGAGAGAGAAAGAGAGAGGGAGGGAGACAGAGAGAGAGAGAGAGAGACAGAGAGAGGGACGGAGACAGAGACAGAGACAGATAGAGATAGAGACAGACAGAGACAGGGACAGACAGAGACAAATAGAGGCAGGGACAGGGGCAGACAGACCGAGGCAGAGACAGTCAGAGACGGAGAGGGAGACAGAGGGAGGGAGACAGGGACAGACATAGACAGGGACAGACAAAGGCAGAGACTGAGAGAGACAGAGAGGCAGAGAGGGAGATAGAGAGAGAGAGGGAGACAGAGGGAGAGAGAGAGAGGGAGACATAGGGTGACAGAGGGAGGGAGACAGAGAGAGAGGGAGACAGAGGGAGGCAGTGAGGGAAGGAGACAGATGAAGGGAGGCGGAGGGAGACAGTCAGGGGGGAATAGAGGGAAGGAGAGGGAGACAGACAGAGGGAGACAGAGAGAGAGAGAGGGAGACAGAGAGAGGGAGACCGACAGAGGGAGACTGACAGAGGGAGAGGGAGACAGAGGGAGAGGGAGACAGAGGGAGACAGAGTGATAGAGAGAGGGAGAGGGAGGGAGACAGAGGAACAGAGACAGAGGGAGGGAGACAGAGTGACGGAGACAGAATGAGACAGAGAGTGGGAGACAGAGAGCGGGAGACAGAGGGCAACAGACAGAGGGCGACAGACAGAGGGAGACAGACGGAGGGAGACAGACAGAGGGAGACAGACAGAGGGAGACAGACAGAGGGAGACAGAGGGAGGAGGGCGACAGAGGGAGGGAGACAGAGGGAGCGAGACAGACAGAGAGATACAGTGGGAGGTAGACAGACAGAGGGAGACAGACAGAGACAGACAGAGGGAGGGAGACAGACAGAGACAGACAGAGGGAGAGAGGGGGAGGGAGACAGAGAGAGGGAGACAGTTAGAGAGAGAGAGAGAGAAAGAGAGAGGGGGAGACAGAGTGAGTGAGAACCCTCCCGAACCCACCTTAGATGGTTCAAGCTCGCGCAATATGCGCTCTCGCTACACTGCCTTACTGTGTCCCAAAATGATGCATCTCCAAAAAGTGTGACACCAACATGAAAAGTTTGGAAAGCTGTGATGTAGAGTGACAGAAATGAGAGATTGTCCCAAGCCAGTTGTCATGAGATCCTCCCGTTGAGATCCCAGAAGCCATCAGAGATAGCAGAACAGAAGAACAGTGAAGGTGCAAGCCGATGCAGGTACGCAAAGACCAGCACACTCAACTTTGAAGATCTTGTGTTGCTGCAGACTCGTCAAGGAGGAGGAAAGTTCAAACCACATTTTGAAGCCCAACCATGGTATGACTCGCCATGAAAGGTACCATGGTAACGGAAGCTCAAGTGGATGCCAATATACTTGCAGTATCTCCTACATCAAAAGAACCTCAGTGCAAGAAGCACAGCAGCAGGGAGGACCTGGCTTGGCAGTTCGGGCTGGACTGTTCCCATGAGGCACAGAGTCAAGACTGATTTGCATATAGCCATGTCTGAGCTGGGGTGGCTTGGTGAGCAAAATAATGATGAATTAAACCCAGATCTATGACTGGGGGTGAATGTTTTGCCATTGTGCAAGAGTCCGTCCATCATATTGTGTGTTTTGCACAGCAGCGTTTGCCTGCCACTATGCAAAGAGAAATAAGTTCACATTAGCTAGACAAGAAGGCTGAGGCCTATGCTGCCTTCCTTGTTCTCGAGCTGATAAAAAGAATAGGGACTGAGGGTTTGAGAGAAACAGAGGTGATGAGAGAGGGGTCAGAGCAGGCCCAGTTCTAGCAGGGGGGCTGGGTGGGCCAGGACCACCAAACATGACCTTTGGCCCACTCAGTCACTGACAGAAGAGGCAATGGAGATGACGCCTGTTCAGTGCTTTCTCGATCTCAAAAATCGGAACTTCGTAATGTTGTTTTCAGTCTTTCAAAGCGCAATTGGCCCAGTGTGTTGGGGGTACAGGTGGGCGAGCCAAGAAATTAAGAGGGAGAGCTGAGCTAAGGGTCTGGTTTGGCTCTTAGAGCCCATGCACGAGCCGAACCCTTAAAATGTTTGCTATGTAAAACATACAACAAACATCATGTAAAATATGACAATATCTTCAAAATTCAAAAAAGTATATTTCTTTAACACATGAAAGCGTTGACATTAATTTGTCACAATATAGTTTTGCACTGAAAAGTACTTATTGAAAGTGAGTTTTTAAACATGAACTTAGTGTCTTTCTTCAAAATGGTGACAATGCGTTAGTGAACCAACAGGCAAGACAGTTGTTACGTGATCCCTGTATGTGGCCCATATTATTATAGAGCAACATTAGTCTATTAAATCGAATACAATAAGGTTTTTGTATAGTTGGTTTTCTCATTCATGTATTTGAACGTGCTTTCATGTGTAAATATGAAGAAAAATGAGTCTTGATGAAATAAAATATTTGCCCAATATCACACAATTTAAGTGGGGAAGCTGTAATTTATCCAAGTTTTATGTTTTCACGTTGTGCAAATCACACGCTAAATGGCTGTGTCTCTATTTTTCATGTTAATACTTAGTTTCTAGCTCTTTGTGGCATTTTTTTTAGTTCATATATAGTGCAAACTTGACCTGGAGATACTGAAGAACTTTACATGAACACCAGGTACATTACACAAGGTCACATTCATTTCTTTCATGCACAGGAGATTTGCCCAGAATCACAGGAATTTGTGCCAACAACGAGGGTCAAGTCAAGTCAAGTCAAGTCAGGGAATTTATATAGCGCACTACATACCCAGAGGGTCTCAAGGCGCTAAGGAGGGGGAGGAGGATTACTTGTCAAATATCCACGTTTTAAGTTGCTTTCTGAAAGCTAGGTGGTTCTGGGTAAGGCGAAGGTGAGTGGGGAGTGAGTTCCATGTTTTAGCAGCCAGGTAAGAGAAGGACCTGCCTCCCATGGTGGTCTTGTTGATGCGAGGTACAGTGGCGAGGGCTTGGCTGGAGGAGCGTAGTTGGCGGGGGGGGGTGTAGAAGGACAGTCTTGAGTTGAGGCATTCTGGTCCGATATTGTAGAGTGATTTGTGTGCGTGGGTTAGCAGTCAGAAAGTGATTCTCTTGTTGACGGGTAGCCAGTGGAGGTCTTTCAGGTGACCAGAGATGTGTTCGTTGCGTGGGATGTCTAGTATGATTCTGGCTGAGGCGTTTTGGATTCGTTGGAGTTTCTTTTGGAGTTTAGCGGTAGTGCCTGCGTAGAGGGTGTTTCCGTAGTCCAGTCGGCTCGTGACCAGAGCATGGGTGACTGTTTTCCTGGTTTCGTTGGGGATCCAGCGAAATGTTTTTTTGAGCATGCGAAGAATGTTGAAGCAGGATGAGGAGACAGCGTTGACTTGTCTGTTCATTGAAAGTGAGGAATCCAGGATGACGCCCAGGTTCCGGGCATGGTCTGTCGGGATGGGTGCTTTTCCAAGGGCTTCTGGCCACCAAGAGTCGTCCCATGCGGAGGGGGATGTACCTAGGATGAGGACTTCTGTTTTATCTGAGTTCAGTTTCAGACGGCTGTGTTTCATCCATTCAGCAACTTCTTTCATTCCCTCGTGTAGGTTGGTTTTGGCGGTGCTGGGGTCCTTGGTGAGAGAAAGGATCAGTTGAGTGTCATCCGCGTAAGAGATGATGTTGAGGTTGTGTTGGCGGGCGATGGTCGCGAGGGGGCTCATGTATACGTTGAAGAGGGTGGGGCTGAGAGAGGATCCTTGTGGTACGCCACAGATGACTTCGGTGGCCTCGGACTTGAATGGTTGAAGGCGGACTCTCTGGGTTCTTCCGGTGAGGAACGAGGTGATCCATTCAAGTGCTTTTCCTTGTATTCCGATGTTATTGAGGCGTTGTAAAAGGGTGCTGTGGCAGACTGTGTCGAATGCTGCAGAGAGGTCGAGGAGGATGAGGGCGACTGTGTCTCCATTGTCTAGTAGAGTTCGAATGTCGTCTGTTGCTGCGATGAGGGCGGTCTCAGTGCTGTGTTTTGCTCGGAAGCCAGATTGTGAGGAGTCGAGGGATTTGTTGGCTTCGAGGAAAGCGGCGAGCTGGTTGTTGACAGCTTTCTCGATTACTTTGGCCGGGAATGGAAGGAGTGAGATGGGGCGGTAATTTTTGAGTTCGGTGGGGTCCGCTGTGGGTTTTTTCAGAAGGGCGGTGAGTTTAGCGTGTTTCCAGTTTTCCGGAAAGGTGGCGGAGTTGAAGGAGCAGTTGATGACGTCTCGGAGGTGCGGTGCTATGACGGAGTCTGCTTTGTTGAAGATGTGGTGAGGGCATGGGTCAGTGGGGGATCCTGAGTGGATGGAGTTCATCAGGCGGATGGTGTCCTCAGTGGAGATTGGGTTCCAGTCGTTAAGGGTGTTCGCGGGGGAGAGTGTTCAGCAAGTGGTTGGGTGGGTTGGGCTCCGGGTTGGTTGTCGAAGCTGTTGTGGATGTCAGCAATCTTGTTGTGGAAGAATGAGGCTAGGGAGTCGCAGAGGGTTTGAGAGGGGGTGATGTCGTTGGAGTTGGCCGAGGGATTGGAAAACTCCTTGACGAACCTAGAAGATCCCGCCATAACGCCACATCCTGGGTAGATGGAGGGTGTTAGGCAGAAGGTACATGAAAGCTCGCCTCGTTTGGGCTCCAAGTTCCAATAGGGCCTCAAGCTGAGCCAGAGCCAGGCTTCAGGCTTAAGCCCAGATCAAGCGTTCAGTGGGTCCCTCATCTCTAGTTTGGAGAATGGGGATAAAGAGTTTCCTGCTAATGATGCAGCAGGTACAGTTTTTTAAGGAAACAAGGGGGACCCGATTGGTAGCTGTGGACCATGGGTATCAGTTATTTCAGAAGAACAAGGGTCCTCAGCAATTTGAATTACCAAAATTTTATAATATAGACCACAATAGGCTGCTATATATTTTTTCCTTGCCCAGCCGGACAGGGAATTTATTATAAATCAATTCAAATATATGAGTTTTAAATACATTTAGCAACAAGCATTTCTTGCAGTAAGGCACAGTCCTGTGCCGTACTGGAGAGTATAGAAGTAGAGAAGAGAGAGATATAACAGTGGAGAATGAAAGAAAAAGGATTCTTCAGGCAAGAAGAGTTGAGCAATCTGGGTGCTGTGTGGAGTCAATATAAACAGTATTTCCCAGAGTAGCACATACAGTAAACAATGTACAATGAACAACAGTATGTCTACTTAAAGGAGTCGACGTTTCGATCCCGGGCTCAAATTAAAATGGGATCATCTTCAGGACTTAAACATTGTAATTGCCTGGTTATTTAATGTATACACCTTCCAAGGTTGGGAGATGAGGCCCCGGGGCGTTCTACAAGGGCTTAGCACGTAAATAGGTGCTACTGGAGGAGTTGCATCTGATGGCGCTGGTGAAACAGCGGCTTAGGGGCAGAAGGATTTCCAAGTCTTCAGTGTGCAATATCAGGCAGCGCGAGCTAAATTGCTTTAGTGGAAGTTTGAATACCCCTCACATCCCCATGAACAGCTATGCCGGCCCATATTTTATGGGCGTGGACACTTACTGTGCATGAGATACCAACTGTTTACTCAACTTTTCTACAAATGTTCAGTCGGGTCTGGTGGTTTAGTGGACTAATGCCTTCACTGTCACGGGTTCAAATCCCAGCAGGTCCAGTCAGCTTGTCATCCTTCTGAGGTCGATAAAATAAGCACCTTCGAGTTAGTGAACATTAAACATCTGTTATTCAGCGCCAATATATCCTTCGCAGTGAATGTGGACTTTACAAATAATACACGTTCTGTTATGCTTTGTGCAGTAATTATTTCGTTGAAAGCGATACTGACTCAGTGAAAATGCTAACCAAGAGGGTGTCATGTTTGTTTGGGAAACTCGTCACAAAGTCTTTTGAGTGGGTACTTTTCACCTGCACCATGTTTTCTTAAGTTTTTACCATCTAAAGCATTTAAATACTCAAGCATCCCTTGTAAAATAAATTATCCATCCAACAACACCTTTAAATTTAAAATAATGAACAGGTTTAATTTAAAAGGCTTAGTGATTTAACTAAAATGTTACTGGAGTAACATAAGATAATAAATATGGCGTGGTGTTTAAATTCAGTCACCAGACATCTCTGGGTATCACAGGCGTTGCACACATGCAAGGACTGCACAGACATGGAGAAAGTGGTGAGAAGAGAGAGTTTGGTGTGTCTGGTGGCACGCAGTGCCAAGAAAGTTTTGAGCACTTGCCAGCTTTTGTGCAAAACTGTAACGAAGAGGAGTTAAATGGCGGAGGGGACTGGGAGGCTATTACAGAGGGCAGAGAGGCATTTTTGCAGCAGGCCTCTGCTGGTCAGGTGGCAAGAGTTGTTTTCAAAGAGCAGACAGCCACATGGACCACACGTGCGTAACTTCACTAGAAGACAATCACTGTTTACGTCGATGCCGTGGCACTGTGCTGAACTCTGAGCAGCCACAGAGTACTAGTCAGTGCTAGGGGGCCCCCTGCAGCTCGAGCCCCCCTCGCACTGCGGGGGCTGCAGGGGCCTGTGTTACGCCGTCTGGCACCTTATCTATGCCCTTCACGTACGTGAGGTATCCATAGCTCGAGTGGTGTGCTTGAAGAGAGATATGCGCGTGCCGCGCCTCTCGAAGGCCCACGCAATGCCCCTCCATGCCTCATTCCGTGATAAGAGGCCCAGGCAGGGGTGGGTGCGTGTTCTGGGGGCTGGAATTTCACACACACTTCACCTCTTACTACAGATTATGTAGAACACTTTAATACTGTTAGACAATGCTTAACTATGCAGCAGATGCGGCGACTGTAATGGGTCTATAAAATTATATCTTTATTTTACTACCATATTGAGGTCCATGTTCATTATTTGCACGGGGGACCAGGGCACTGTTGCCACGTCACTGCAGAGGGGCAGGCCTGACGGAAAATTCAGAAGCCGGCTGCCTCTGTCTGAGGGGGAGGACAGAGCCGTCACGTGCTGGACAGGTAGGGTGGGGCACAGCACAGCTCATCACAGGGTAAACAGGCCGGTTATTGCAAGATGTAAACATCCACTAATTGACACTCCAAAGTATGAGGCATAAAAAAAGTGAGCAGTCTGCGCTCCCGTTGTGACACTGGCACCCAGTCAGTCAGACCTAGCTTTCGGCTGCTGCAAGGACCCCCACTGAATGAGGCTGGGCTCCTAGGGGGGGAAACTCACCACCAAAGTGAGTGACTCACGCTGTCATTGAGACTGCTCTTTGATGTGAGATTCACTCTGAGCGAGTTGCTGTGCTTAAAGACATGAGACTTGCCTTGTGGGCGGGACAGAGCTCCAAAGGAAGGCCCCAGTGAGGTGGCACTTTTCCAAGGTGTGAGACACACACAGAATGAGTGAGCCTATCTCCCCTCCCATATCAGAGCCACCAGTTCCATCCTAGAGTTCTGTAAGAAACTAAAAACCTGGCTCGTCAAATAGGCCCAAGACAGACCAGTCCAGCGCCACTCTTCTTAGGCGCCAGTATACCCTCAGGGTGACATGTGCACACACAAATAACACAACAGACTGAAATAGATGTGAAGCTCAAATCTAGCAAGTGACAGCCTACTCCAAGGCGTGAGACTCATCCAATGTGAGAAGTTCATAGCCAGTCAGTAAGACTGCTTGCCAAGTTGTGAGAAGAGCACAAGGGAGCTGAATAGATCCACTCATCATCAGACAGGTTCTGCTCTGAGGTGTGGAAGGAGGGAGGGAGGGAGAGGGAGAGGGAAAAGGGAGAGGGAGAGAGAGAGCACATATGTTAGGAAAAGGTAGCATGGCATTGCTTGATGTTACACTGTTTTGACTAGTCTGACTGAGATCCTGCTAATCAGTCTATCTTCTTTCTCCCTAAACTGTTATGTCTTGTACTTAGGTACACTTCAGATTGGATACTGGGGTACCCTTGTCAGTCCCTAGTATATCGTACCCATGTACCCAGGGCATAGGTACCCCAGAGGCCTCCTATGGGCTGAATCATGTATTATGCCACCCATGCAAGGCCATGCAAAATGGAACTGCATATCTGCTACTTCAGCCTGTGTAAGCTGGTACTTGCACCACTTACTTTACGTATAGGTTCACTATATCTATAGGTCACTACACCTAAAACCTATAAGTCACCCCTATAGCAGGCCTTAACAATCCGGAAGCCAGGGTGCTGGGTTTTATGTGAGAGGGTGCCCCTGCATGTGCAGAGCCAGGGGCGTAGCTAGAGCTTGTGGCGCCCGGGGCTATCCCTCAGGCTGCAGCCCCTTGGTGGTGGGGGGGGGGGGGGGGGGGGGTTGCTAGGGAAAAAGGCCTGTACACACTGCAGGGTGCGTTCTATGACATACCCCCTGGCACTGCTGCTCTGAATTAGACAGACTAATTGCAGACCTCCTGTAGACCCAGAAAAGGGAACAAATTGAATTACCCATGCTCAGACAGGCCTGGGAGAGGGGAGGACTGGAGATATCCGATTTAGAACTTTATTATAGGGCAGCACAATTACAACACGCTGTCCACTGGTTGTTCCCAGCGGATAACTGGGAAAAGAAACTGTTAAGTGGCTGCCACAGGGAACTGGTCACTCCCCACTCTGCTTATGAACGGGGCTCAAGTGCCACTAGACATGCACTTTATAATACGAAAGGTGTGCCGAATATGGGAAACAGCAGTAAAAATAGTGTTACGATGCGTCCCAAAAGTGAGGGATATGCTGATTTGGGATCTGAAAGTGTTCGAGCAAGGTCAAGGAAGACTTCACACATGGAATCATATTTTTATTTATTATCACTATCAATATCCCAGCACTACTCAAGGTCTTGTGCCAGATTCGTGCCTACCCTAGCTTGCCCATCAACATGAAATACCAGCACTCAAATAGGCCCACAGATGGATCACACCAACATAAATGTGCACCCGAAGGTCGCTCAAGAGCAATGCATCCAAGCTTGAAATCAATGCAACCAATGCCGATGAACGAAAATGATCTCTAGACTCTCACTCACCTCTTCAATTAGTCTGGTCAGTCTCTAGCTGCCAATGCCACTCTCTGCTCTGCCTGAATAAAGCACTGCCCAGTGCCCGCCGGCGCCCCCAGGCCAGAATTAATTAAACTAGTCCCCGAAACGAGTCACACGACCACGAGAGCGTAGCAGTGAGCGCGTAATGCGTCATCACTGCTACGTTCTTCTGCTCGTGACTTTGCGAGGGCTGGCCAAAATCTCCATACAGGGCCGTCATTGGGTAGCACTCGTGCAGACCACGCACGGCACGCTACAACTGATTGACGGCCCTGGCCTGGAGGACGTCACTTCTCTGAGCGAGGCGGGAGGGTGGCGCCAACAACACACAGAGCGAGGCAGGACCAGTGTTACTAACGCGGCGGCGGGACTTAGGCCGCGCGCGCTGCACTATTACTGCCACACTGACTGCCACCACTTCTGTCACTGTGTTCCCAATGCCGGCACAGCTTCATGTCTGCACTGGGAACAGCACATTTGCTGTGATATGGCACACTGTCCCATTTTGTGCCAGTGTGCTGTGGTAAAGACTCGGATAGTGTGCTGTATGCATAATACGGCTCCTTGTGTCTGCACAATCGGGGGTCGAACCTCCCTATTTGGAGTTGTCACTGCAGCCGAAATCCCTCCAAGAGAACAACCTCAGTCTCTGCCGTTAATTCGGCCCACTATGGTGCCCTTGCAGCTCTTCCAAAGGTCTGACTCTCATTCTACATGAGGAAGGCCTGCCGCCATATTTGTCGGAGTTCACCCATAAAGAATTTCATGATGAGTGTGGGAGGTTTACAAGTAAAGTGAGTATGGGATTTCTAGGATAGATAGAATAATCCCCCAGCGCTTTGGAGTGACTAGAAATATGGTAGTGCACAATGTATCCCCACTTGAGGTACATTGGCCCTATTACATCTATTTCAATGCCCACATGGTTGGTGGAAATTCTACCATCCAATAAGGGCATCAGCAGAATGGGCATCAAACAAGGCTCCTACTATGTCAGAGAGTGCTACTTTAAGGGCAAAACCTCAACTGCCACAGCAGAGAAGTCGAAATGTCTCTATCAGTTTGAGAAGAACTGAGTTCCATCACACAGGTGGACGGAAATACCTCCAGAAAAATTCTCAAACAGCCCAAATGAATTTTTGGAGTTTCAAATGCCAGGTTTGAAGTTCTGTGAATAGACTTCACAGGGAAACAATGTAGCCTAACCACCAGGCCAGAGTGGCTGACTTTGGAACTGGAGATCCGGGTTCGAGCCCCGCTCAGCATCTCGAGATTCTGGACAAATAACTTCATCTTCCTTGCCAAAAATAATATTAAGGGGCTCTGGCCTTGCGAACTGCGATATGGTGTATTATGTAAAGCGCTCCAATGCCCTAGGGCCAAGCTCACACTATATAAAACTGAATTATTATTGGAATATGAGCCCCCCCCCCAACAAAAGAAATACTGAAACATGGATTCAGCAAACAAATACACTAATGATGAAATATTTTCTTTCATTCACACTGAATCAAAATGTTTTTTTGTAATGGGAAGGTTGAGGCTTTTCTAAACTCAACTGAGGTCATCTGTATGATATTACGTCCAATACATTTGCCCTGCTTCCTCCAATGAATCTGAGGGCATCAACTTCATTTTAGCCCCTACTTTCAAATTCCTTCAATTTTATGGAACTTTTTAAAATGTTCGATTTTCCTTCATTATTTATATACACTTTATTACTTAATTATTATTTCGTTTTCTAAGCAGTTGTGGACCCCTTAAACTGTGACCCAGGGGTCCCTGGGCCACAGTTTAAGAGCCACTGGCCTAGAGTACTCTTTGGCCTTCCGTCATATGAGAGGGGCCAGTACCTCGAGTGCTGTGGAGTGATTCTGTAAGGAAGTATGTTTTCCCTACAGATTTGTCCGACACTACTTTGACTGCAGGTCATTTTCCCATTCTTAGCTGCCCAGCAGTGTCTGGAGCAGTCTGTTTCTGAGGGATTCACACAGTCCTGGCTGCCATGGGCGTAGGAAGTGTGGGGGACGCGGGGGACATATCCCCCCCAGATTTTGGAGTGGGGGGAACACGGGGGACAAGGGTGATGGGGACGAGGGGACAAAAGAATTTCCCCTCTCCCTTCTGTTATTCGAAGGGCCACGCGAAAGCGCTACCTAATGGCCCTGTACTTGACCTGTGGCCTCACCTGCTGGTAATCAAAGAGGCCACCCGCCCTCTGCCCTTTGTTATTCTGCAGTAAGGCTTGGCCAGTCTGGGAAGGGTAGAGAAGGAAAATAAACTCTTTTCCGTCCTGCCCAGAGAAGGCAAGGACAGTGTCCGCTTCTCCTGCTCTGCCTCTGGTAGCTTCCCTCCTCCCCCCCTCTCTCTCTCGTTATTCCTCCAACTCTTTCGGTCTCTGTCTCGCTTATCCTTAAGTGCTGATTTCAAAAGACAGATGTTACATACTCCCATTGCCTCTCCTTTTCTTTATGTGTTCCCCCGTTATTTTCACCCATGCACCTTAGAGCTGCTTTACAGAGTTTTCCAGTGAAGCGCTACTTTCTTTTTATCTTCTTCTTTGAACAACATTGTTTTCCCAGAGTGGGGAAGTGCACCATTCATAAAGGGACTGCAATACCTGGTTGAGGGGTGGAGTAGAAAACGTTTAATATGAGCGTTTAAGTGTTTTAATTATTTTAGCCTATAAAATGTGTACTGCAGCTCTGTGTTGAGGGATTTGGTCTTTTTTAAACCAAATTGCTTACGTTTTGTAAGGATATAAGCAATGGACATTGAAACGGGTCCCTTCCTGATCCTGTAGTCAAGTCCTGAACTTTTCAGGCAAAATCAGGTACTGATTTCTGAATAATGAGTTTAAAACTGTTAAGGTAACCATGTTGTTCCTGCTTACATTTCACATGTTTGCTCATCCTTGCATTCAGTGTTTGCTTTTTACAGGGTGTTGTTACATTTTTTCAGGCAGCATTTTACTCTTGTCCAATGCATAATTTGAATTGAGTCTCAGCACAATTGGGTTGTAGCTGAAGACAGTGCCAGTTTCTCCCAGTGGGGCAGTATGGTGTTCAGTGGGGGAAAGGATGTGGCACTCTGGCAAGAGCTGCCACATTTGGAACTGGAGCACCATTTTCAGCCTTCATGACCAGTCCACCAGACCACACTCCTGACAGAGCTCATTCTGATGCTACACCTTTGAAGGCCCAATAGACCGTAGAAGCCCTGGTGTCTTAGCACCAGCAGGTGGACCCTAAGGGTGGCAAGTGTGAGTTAACCTTGAAGGCCGGTCCACCACAATCCATGCAGTTCACCTCCAGTCTTGCGAGCAGGCATGCGAAGAAGCACACAGTAGAGCGACAGTGACTCTGTCACTGAGGTCACAAGACCCTTGACGCCAGTCCACCTCATCCATTGGTACCTCCATTGGACTTTTTCAACACTAGTAGTGCAACTTACCAGGGGTTGGTAATGTTGGATTTGCATGCACATTAAACTTAGGGGGTGATTATAATGGTGGTGGGACTGCCACATCACCGCGTCGTTGACCGTCCCACCACCATTGATGACTGCATTACTGCCCGCCATATTACAATGGCGGACGGTTCCCTGGCAGTCGGAGAGACCGATCACCACACACACTTCTCCCTTCCATAGGGAACGGAGATGGCTAGGATCCTTTTGTCTTGCAGAAAGGAGAGAAAAAGATGTATCTGCTCTTCAGGAAGGATACACAATGCAGAAAGGGCCAGAATAGCCACTCTGGCATTTCCTTTGTGGGCTGCAAGCTAATGATGCTTAATTTAAGTTGGTGTCTGCAGGTGAGGCGTAACTGTATTCTTTGTTAGAGACTGGTACATTATTTAAACCATCAGACTGTGAAACCGAACAAGAGAAAGGCATCAAGAGTTGTTGGCAGAAGGAGGAAGGGAAATATGGAAAACAGGGAAAAAGGAGAAAGCAAAGATGAGAAAGAACCTGAAAGAGGGAGATAATGTGGAGGGAGACTATGTTGGTGGATAAAGGAGGCAGGAGATTAAATCAGATAGACAGCCTTGGTATTCAACAAGCCAGCTCCGCCACAGATTCCCTCACTATCACCATTTAATAGTGCTGTTCAAGTCTCCATAACAACTCTCTCAGATGCATTTAATTAGATAGCACCACTCATACCAGTGCAGGGTGTCAGCACTTTACATCATTCACACTACACAGAGGCAGTCAATCATAGGTGTGTAAATCTGTGTAAAGGAAATGTTAAATAAAACTACAGGGTGTAGGAGTCACATGTCATCCATACTAGTAGACAGTATTGTTTAAGAGCGCTTGGTCTGGATGTTGGAAAGTGGGTTAATAGTAGGGGCAAATGTATATCTGTCCCTGGCAATAAGGACACTACCTCAATATATAGCTCCGTACCGGTCTTCGAAAATTATTCTTATGCTCAACCCTTGGTAGCTTGGCTGTGAGCAGGTATGTAAAGCATTTAAAAACACCAATTCAGTAAATAATTAAGACACAACACACAATAAAAATCCAACACCAATTTATAATAATACAAAATATTTTTCTCCTTAAAATGAAAAAAATCCAATGTAGGGAACCAGGAATATGACTTTTTAATAATTTTGCACGATATAGCACATAGAAACGTATATCCCTTTTTGGTACATCTGGTCAAGCTGGACCTGCTCAAAGTCAAAGTTTCAGGCCAACAACGATGAAGCCCTGCGCGGCTACTCCTTGCGGTAGGTCTCGGTCAAAGTTTTTACCTTCTGACTTAGAAACTTTTCTGGAGCTTTTCTTCACGGGGTTCGTCGAAGCTCTAAGCCAGCCCTAATTCGGTGAGGGTTCGCCGGCTTGCCTTGCAACGAACTCCCGGTCAAACTTATGGAAGTCCAACCTCCGGAGCTTTCCAGCGGTACGAGCTAGGGATGTAGGCTGGCACACAGTTGATGGTGGGTGGCTTGGCTCTCATGGTTGGCCTCGGTTACCTTTTCTAAGTTCGGAATTAGAAATGTTTGGAGAGCTTTTTCTTGCAAGGTCCCTCAATGCTTTTCACTAGGCCGGATTTGGTGAGGGTTCGCCAGCTTGGGTTTCCGCCTATGCCCGATCAAACTCGGACCCCTGGAGCTTTTCAGCGGGAGGAACTTGGGCGGCAGGCCAACTCATGGTTGATGGTTGTCGGCTTGGCTGGCCAGAGTGAGTCGGTCCACTTATGGAGCTTTTTACCAAAGTTGCTCCAAACTTCTCCAAACCTCTGGAACTTCTTCCTGAAGTTTTCCAAAGGGTCTCAAAGTGTCCAAAACTTACTCCAAGTGTCTGGAATCTCCAAGGTGGTCCTTGAAATGGACTTCAGTTACCACAATCCACTTGGACAAAACCCCTTCAAATTCACAGGTAGTTCTCCAGGATGGGGATTCTTGGTGGTCCAGACATGCTCTGTTAACCTTCAGATTGCAGGGAGTCCACTCTTTAGTCCTTTTGCAGCAAGGTAGTCTATAGGACTGTAATTCCAGACTGTGACTGTGCAACAGGCACAATATTCAGTCCAGGACCTGGTTGGTTCAAATCAAACTCCTCAGGAGGGACCCTTCTTCTCCCAAGTTTGAAGCAGCATCATCAGAGAGGCTTTGTGCCTTTCAGATACGTATTCCAAGTTCTCTGGGTCAAGAAGGAGGACACTCCTGTCCAATGAGGTGCAGGGCAATGCTCCGGGGTATGATCACATCCTCTAAAGTGTGGCATTATTTTCCCAAATAGAGCACAATTTCTCTAAATTTCAACATGGCTGGTTTTCCAGCAGAGGGAGCAGAACTAACTAAACCAGTCTACAGGATGGCTTCATCTACCTAGGTCCACTCACCTCACATCTGGGAATTCCTCCTTAATCCCCCCATCCGGCTGTGGGAGAGGAGTAAATGAAAGTGATTTTTCCAGTTTGTCTCCTTCTCCTGAAGAGCGTGGTTTACTACCCCTCCCCCTGGCTATGGCATTCCCATGCTCAGCAACCTCTTCTCCCAGACAGGCCTCCTAATTATAGGGGTAATTTATCACCTCTTCAAACAGTCAGTCCAATCAACTTACCTCTGGCAAATCAAGGCAGGGTACTAGAGGGCTGAATTGTGGCTTGCAGACAAGAAAGTCTTATAACTTCTTGTCTGTACATTTTAGAATAAATTTAACAATACCACATTGTTGCATTTATCATTAACATTCTTCTGAGTCCTTTAATACTAGTTGTATGGCTTTCCTTTATCTAGTTATTAATAATAACCTCTTGCAATGTTAACCTATGGGCTGGGGATCTGCAATGGAAAAATTAACTGGCCAATTTTTCCAATACCATTGAATATATAAGGATCCCAGGGCATATAACATAAGGGTCCTCCTTGTAGATACCTGACCTTTAACCCCTGGGACACCTAGGGGAACTCCTGGGGATACCTAATATGCCCCAACATTGTAGGTTATCAATTTTTAAGTGCCCCAAACCCAAAAGTCAAGATTGGGCACAATTTGCATTTGAAAAAGAGTCCTCCAACACGGCCTGCTTTTAAACTGACTTCAGACTACAGCAGTGCACACATGCAAGTGCAGGAAGGGATGCTGGCCTCTAAACCACTATGCCCTAATATATACTAGGGAGTTAAAGGTAGTTTCAATTCCCATGCCCTATTATGTACTAGGGCCATGTAGGAGAGGTCATGCCAATCATGGAGGTACCCTACCCATAGTGCACCCTAGTGTATGTAGGTTTTTTACTGTATTTGTAAGTGTCTCTTTCAACATAGCAATGGCCCTGGGCCTGGTTAGTCAGAGGCCAAGGTCAGTCAGAGTGAGGTACCACCAGTACAAGTCAGCAAAAAGTTAGGGAGCGCTCAGGGCACAGATGGCTTTGCAACACCAGAGAAGCACAAACCCAGCATTTAAAACATAACACCATGGTTTGGGGTTCTCTTTAATAATCAGAATTGATTTCCATCCTAATGAACCCATTTTCCAACCTTAGGATAATGAAAGACTGGGTAAAAATCATAACATTCTAATCTATACTTGCAGTTTTTATGCAGCTCTTTGATGACGTTTAATAGCTCACTGTTCAGTATTAGGATTTTAACTTATAAACTGCAAATAGCAAAAGAATCTCTCAGACAAAAGCAGTAACTCACTGACCTATTTACATTATATGCATTTTGTTATCTGCCTGGTACACGTTCTTTGCAGCAGGCATATTAACACATTGTGGCTACCTTACCATGAATCAAAACCTCCAGTAGTCAGACCGCTGATCTTTCTCAATAAAGATCATTAATCACCGAAGTTATCTTCACATTTTTATTGATGCCTGAAAATTGCTGGAGACCAGGAATGCAGCAGCAGGTACTTTTCAAGCCATAATGCACTTACAACCATGACGCCCTCACCCGAAGTCAGCATCCTTTTTTGCTTGGTGCATGAAGATGCAAGATTCATATACATGTTTTTTTAACATTTGGTCTGATTACTATGTGAAAGTAAATAACAATAAAGCACACATGCAAACTGTGACTACATGCCTGCCTTTCTCAATATTTCACTTCAAAACTATGCGACTGTATTTGTTTAACGGGCCGTGATTTGTATAGCGTCATTGGAGAGTCCACAAGGTTGTCCCTGTTCCCCCCAGAATTTTAGTGTCTCCTACGCCCCTGCTGGCTGCCTTTTCCCATCTGCATTTCCGTCAGCAAATATTGAACCAGGGGCCTAGTCAATGGCGAGGTGAGTCGGGGACTTTTGTCCGTTCTCATTAAATATCCCCTCTGTCTGCCCCTGCTTTAAGCATGGGCGAATTTTGCGAATCTCGCGTTCGCGAATTTTGCGGATTTGCGAACTCGCAATCCGCAAAATCCGCGAATTCTCGCGAATTTGCAGATTTTCTTTTTTTGTATTCGCGCGGGTTTCTGCCAGTTCGCGAGGGTTTTGTACAATTTCGCAAACGCGAACTTACCTGTCGGGTCGCAAGTTTTGCGAACTTGTTGTTTCTACGTGTCCAGCCTATTTGGGACACTCTTCTTCATCACTGCCACTCTCTGTCACCACTGCCACTCTCTGACTACTCATGCCACCCTCTGGCCTACCCATGCCACCCTCTGTTTCATCACAGCACCCTCTGGTTGTCCAGTGTACATTATTGTGGCAAAGCAAGGCACACCTTCCCTGCCTCAAGTGACCTGAATTAATTTGGGGCTGATTAATGTGTCACAGAATATTTTTTTAGCTGGCACCTGCTTCCTTAGTGCTTCCTGATTAGTGATCTTTTGCACTTGCTAAGTGCTTTCATTGTTGCAAAATTAGTTACAACACCTGCCCTGCCCCAACTGACAATAATGAATTAGGGGCTGATTAATGTGTCACTGGATTTGAACTTCCAGCCTGGCTCCTGCTTGTCTGCCTTAGCTGTAATTCAGGACCTTTGTGTAACTATTCTGAGGGTCAGAGCAGGGTCACATAATAGTTGCAAGTAGGCAACTGAACTCTGGAGGGGCCCCTCAGGAAGCACTACAGGAAATGGCTACTAATGATGAGCTTGAACTTTTGAACCTGGTAAGTAGTTTCAGTTTTGCTAAGATCGTATTTCTGCAATTTAGCGCTTATTCACGGAGCGCAAAGTTGAACTGGGAAGCCGCGAACTCACGCGAACAGTGCGAGCAAGCCATAAAATCCGCTGCTCGCGGATTTGCGGATTTTGCGGGAAATTCGCGAATCTCGCGGATTGCGAATTTACCGAAAATCCGCAAAATCCGCAAGCGGAACGGATTTTCCGCCCATACTTACCCTGCTTTCGGCCAGAGAGGGGAGCAGGTGGAAACCCCTGATCCCTCGCTCTGCCTTAAGGGTTTCCTTGAGGGAAAAAAAAAACATTTACTCCACTAAACCTTGGTGGCGCCCTGAGTTTTTTTTCAACAAATGTTTACACAGTGCGCATCGTTTAAAGTTTCTGGGGAGACAGGCCGGGGGTAAGGGACGGGGCAACAATGTTACTACAGTGTGTAAGAGAGAGACCCCTGAATCAACCTGGATCCGCAGGCCCGCCCCAGTCAGACAGTATCTTATAATCACCCAAAGACCAATAACTTCCATATTTCTTGTAGGAAAGCCAAATGACACCTCGTTTTAGTCTCTGCCTCACAAACGACCACATTGTTATGACTAAAAAACTGCTATTTCTTTAAACAGCAGTATCATTCAGTCCTCCGTGGCTGATACAAAACTACACTAACCCAAAAGAAGACTTGTTAGACATGGTGAAATTCCCTTTCTGGCCTTCAGTGCCCCGCGGCCGCCTCAAGAATGGTGCCGCCTGGGGCGGACATGGATAGTGCAAGGAGCTTGGAGCACAAGGAAAGTGTGAGGAACTTGGTGAACAAGGACCAAGCAAGCAGTTTGGGAATGAGAACAATGTGAAGTCTTGGGCACATTACAAGACGCTGTGAAAGGGCAGCGAACAAGGACAGTGTGAGGAACTCTGGCACATGTTCAGTGTGAGGAGCATGAGAAAGAAGGACAGTGTGAGGCGCTTGTGGAACAAGGACAGTGTGAGGAACTCTGGCACATGTTCAGTGTGAGGAGCATGGGAAAGAAGGACAGTGTGAGGCGCTTGTGGAACAAGGACAGTGTGAGGAACTCTGGGACATGTTAAGTGTGAGGGGCATGGGAAAGAAGGACAGTGTGAGGCGCTTGAGGAACAAGGACAGTGTGAGGAACTCTGGCACATGTTAAGTGTGAGGGGCATGGGAAAGAAGGACAGTGTGAGGCGCTTGAGGAACAAGGACAGTGTGAGGAACTCTGGCACATGTTCAGACAGTGTGAGGAGCCTGGGAAAGAAGGACAGTGTGAGGCGCTTGACGAATAAGGGCAGTGTGTGAGGAGTTTGAGGAACAAGGACAGTGTGGGGAGCTTGAGACGCGGACAGAGTGAGGCGTAGGTCACATGCACTTCTATTGTAATGGCGCAGCGTATTTATATAGCACTTATGACCCCTGACTGGCACCGAAGTGCTTGGCGGCGAGTTGCACGCTACACAACGTGCGAGGCTAGCACTGCAGACTACTACAAAGAGCATTTCTTCCTTGTTCATCTCATGTATTTATGTACCGTCCGTATCTATTCTTTTGAAAGGGATGGATTGGATTGGTAAAGAGAAGTGTGACACCTCCTGTCAGTTCTGAACTTTAAAGACAGTGCGAGGACCCTGGGGGGACAATGACGGTGAGCGAGGGTCGAGCACACGATCGGTTACAAAGCGGGCTCGCTCTTTCCACACTACTTGTAATATTTACATCACCCTGGAATCCCCCAGCGGTTTGAACTCTCGCTTTACTATAAGCCCCCCCTGTGCTCAGAAGCCATCGGTGACACATGCCCGGCGCTGGGAGATTCCCACCCCAGCCTAGGTTCGTCGACAAGGAAAAGCCCCAGCGAGGAAGCCCCCTCGCCCTGAAAAGTGAGCGCGAGGGGCGGGCGTGAGGAAATCCGGGGGAGGGAAGGAGGGCCGCGCCGAGGCAGGCGCCGAAGGGAGCTCCGGGCTCACACGTCCGTCTGCTCGGTACTGAGGCGAGACCCCGAGACAGCCGCACGCCAGGAGACCCGTGTCGGAACAGCTGAAGACAGTCTCTCTCTTATCTTTTAAATGCACATTCATCGGTTTCAGCATGGCCCGGGCTTGGGAACGTACGCTTTGTTACCTGTTCCTTGGTTGCTGCGTCGGTACCCTCTGGCCAACAGGTAAGTCGTGGGGCTTTTCTGTACATGAAGCTTCCCCCCCCCCCCCCCCCCCCCCCCCAAGAAGCCTGAAGGAGAAGCAAGGGAATATGTAACAGGCATTTGCAATGCAACAGGTCTCGCATTATGAAAGTTTGAGCTATTGGTCTTGTAAATGACAATTTTTTTATTTATGTGTTGGTTTTGAAAATAGCTAAATTAATAGCTTTGTCATTTACGATGCCAATAGTTATACATTTCGCAAATGTGACACCTATAGCATTTGTAATGCAACATGTTTTGTATTTACGTGACTTAGATGAATTGATATTACAAATAAAAATGCCTTTTAATTGTTTTAAATAATTAATACTTGAATAAAGGTGATTGTAATTTATAATGGCAATAGCTTAAACTTTTGTAAATAACTTTTGTGAAGATTATGTTCAGTTGCATATCAGGAGTGTCAATGGTAGATGCTTTTGCCTATCACTAGTGTCAATGACAGATGCTGTTGACCATCACGAGTGTCAGTGGCAGGTGCTGTTGCCTATCAAGAGTTTGAATGGGAGGTGCTGTTGCCTATCATGAGTGGCAATGGGAGGTGCTGTTGCCTATCATGATTTTCAATGGCAGGTGCTGTTGCACATCATGAGTTACAGCGGTGACCATGGATTGGTACCCAGTTGATGGATGGGATCTATCGCCACTGGGTTGTCAATCGTACCAAGTTCACTGTGTGGAGATGATATGGACATCAGCGCTGGCCTGTGTGAAAGTGATTTTCGTGATGGCACTGAAATGGTCGTTTTTTCAGTGAAGATGAGACCACTGAAAACATTGCTCTTGTGGCATGAATAATTATGTTGTTACAACTGATTATGGTGGCACTGACATTTGTGGTTAGGTCAGTGAGATTGTGCATGAGCCTACCAGAGGTGTGGTCAATGTCACCAGCAGAGCAGTTGATGGTGACCTGGCATGAATGATGGAGAAGGCCTCAGTTCTATCTAGATGCCAATGCTGCCAGTGCTGACGGTGGCAGTGACGTCGGTAGCCCTAGCCAATGATCGAAGTGTCCGTGGTGGCTGAGGCACTGGGTGAAGAAAGCACTGCTCCAGCTAGCATGATGGTGGCAACGAGGCTTGCTGCTTGAGGCATCAGCAGCACTGGCAGAGATGCTGTGACATTTTATGCAGCAGTAATGGCAGTGGGCACAGAACTGGCAGTGAGACCCTTTTCAGTGAGGTGTCTACTTGATGCTTTCGGTATCCAGGAAGGCAGTGCAGGTATTAACACTGATGGTAAAGACACATGAAGTGATGCTGGAGGGAGCGGTGATAACACCGGAGGGTGGTGGCAGTTATGCCAGTGAGTGCTGGGTGCACTGGCTGTGATGCTGGTGGCAGCAATGCTGACGGCACCGGCGCTGCTGCTGGCGAAGCTACCACGGATGCTTGCTCCAACACTGTTGATCCTGGTAGCACTGTTTATGGTATAGCTAGTACTGCTGGCAAAGATGCTAGGGTACTGGAGGTACGGATGGTGGCAGCACTGCTGGTGATATAGGCAGTAAGGCTGGCGGTAGGGGTGCTGGTGGCACTGACAACGATGCCGCTGATGGTAAATATGATAAGGGCAGTGATGCTGTGAAATACATACGGATAATCCTGCTGAGAGGTATCTAAAGGGCAGATGTACTGGCAGTGAGGCTTGCATGCTTGTGGCAGTGGTACCCATAATACTGCTGAGAGGTATCTGAAGGGCAGAGGTACTGGCAGTGAGGCTGTGGAATAAATACTGATAATACTGCTGAGTGGTATCTGAAGGGCAGATGTACTGGCAGTGAGGCTTGCATGCCGGTGGCAGTGATACCCATAATACTGCTGAGAGGTATCTGAAGGGCAGTGGTACTGGCAGTGAGGCTGTGGAATAAATACTGATAATACTGCAGAGACATATCTGGAGGGCAGTGCTACCGGCAGTGAGGCTTTCGGCAGCGACAGTAACAGTGAGGATTGCACGCTGGAGTCAGCAGCACAGAAAATACTCCCGAGAGGCAGTGGTACTGGCCTGAATGCAAGCATGCTGGCTCCTCTGATAGTAGTGGTACCGGTAATGCTGCTGAGAGAGATGACCGGAGTAGTGTTACTGGCAGTGACGGAGTTGGCAGCAGTAGAAGAGAAGCGTGCACTGCCGGCAGTGGTACTTCTGAGAGAAAGCATTAGGGCAGTGGTAAAGGCAGTGACGTGTTTGGCAGTGGTAGTACCAGCAGAGGTGCGTTCATGCTGGTGCAGGTGGCAGCCGCACTGCTGAGGGAGATGGCAAGGGCAGCGGTGCTGCCAGTGAGGCGTGCATGCTGGGGGCAGTAGTTGTGGTACTTATAATACTTCTGTGAGACATCGTAAATACAGTGGTACTCAAGGTGACGCTGTTGGTACCGATAGTGGTAGTACCGATGCTTGCATGGTAGTGGTACTGTTAGTAAGGGCAGTGGTACGGGCAGTGATGCTTTTGGCATTGACAGTAGTAGCAGCGATGGTGGCAGCAGTACTGCTGAGAGAGATCGTAAGTGCAGTGGTACGGGCAGTGACGCTTTGGCAGCGTTATAGTAGTAGCGGTGGCAGCAGTACTGCTGAGAAAGATGGTACGGACAGCAGTACAGGCAGCGGCGCTTTTGGCAGCAAGAGTAGTGGGAGCGACGCTTGCAGCGTTGGCGGCGATGCTGCTGGCAGTGATGGGGATGACTCCGGTGCCAGTAATGACACTGACATCCAGGGAGACTGGCAAAGGGTGGGGGTGAGGCGGGGGGAGGTACTCACGTGGGCTGCTGTGGGAAAATGAAGCCCTCGGCCCCCAGCGCGCACATAGACAGCAGCAGGACCATGGCCGGCAGCGAATAAGTGCAGGAAGAGACGCGGCTCAGATACCCCGGCAACGCCATCTTTCCAACAAAAGCAAAGAACAAAAAGTACAGCAAAAGTGGATGCATCAAACACAGCAATCCAGAGTATGCAAGCCATGAATAAAAAAAAAGTGAAATTACGGCCGGCGCAAGCCATGAATAAAAAAAGTGAAATTACTGCCAGCGCAAGCCATGAATAAAATCCAATGGGAGCACTCACGAAGGGCTCTGATGTTAATACGAGTGAGGCAAGCACAGTATTTGTTTCATATAAATCTATGCTGCAAGCCATGAATAAAAAAAGTGAAATTACGGCCGGCGCAAGCCATGAATAAACAAGTAAAAAAACAAGAAGTGGGCAAAGAGGTGTCACCAGGGAGACGGGGAGAGGAAGGAAGAAGAGGGAACGTGGAGGGAAAGTGAATGCAGCAGGGGGCAGAGCGGATCGCTTTGAAGTACGTTTTCACAGATACATGGAAAATCACTAATTCCTGCACATTACAGGGGGAGCGGATCCCTTTAAAGCACGGCCTCGCGGCCGTGAAAGAAGTGTGTGTTAATTAGGGAGAGGAGAAGTGAGGCCGAGTGCGCTGGGGAAGCAACAGATGGCTTTAATTTGAAGCTCTCGGAGGCAGGCGGCTCGGATGATAACACCGGAGGGTGGTGGCAGTTATGCCAGTGAGTGCTGGGAGCACTGGCTGTGATGCTGGTGGCAGCAATGCTGATGGCACCGGTGCTGCTGCTGGCGAAGCTACCACGGATGATTGCTCCAACACTGTTGATCCTGGTAGCACTGTTTAAGGTATAGCTAGTACTGCTGGCAAAGATGCTAGGGTACTGGAGGTACGGATGGTGGCAGACCTGCTGGTGATATAGGCAGTAAGGCTGGCGATAGGGGGGCTTGTGGCACTGACAACGATGCCGCTGATGGCAAATATGATAAGGGCAGTGATGCTGTGGAATACATACGGATATTCCTGCTGAGAGGTATCTAAAGGGCAGATGTACTGGCAGTGAGGCTTGCATGCTGGTGGCAGTGGTACCCATAATACTGCTGAGAGGTATCTGAAGGGCAGAGGTACTGGCAGTGAGGCTGTGGAATAAATACTGATAATACTGCTGAGTGGCAGATGTACTGGCAGTGAGGCTTGCATGCCGGTGGCAGTGATACCCATAATACTGCTGAGAGGTATCTGAAGGGCAGTGGTACTGGCAGTGAGGCTTGCATGCTGGTGGTCGTGGCACCGATAATACTGCTGAGAGGCGTCTGAAGAGCAGTGGTACTGGCAGCGAGGCTGTGGAATAAATACTGATAATACTGCAGAGACATATCTGGAGGGCAGTGCTACCGGCAGTGAGGTTTTCGGCAGCGACAGTAACAGTGAGGATTGCACGCTGGAGTCAGCAGCACAGAAAATACTCCCGAGAGGCAGTGGTACTGGCCTGAATGCAAGCATGCTGGCTCCTCTGATAGTAGTGGTACCGGTAATGCTGCTGAGAGAGATGACCGGAGTAGTGTTACTGGCAGTGACGGAGTTGGCAGCAGTAGAAGAGAAGCGTGCACTGCCGGCAGTGGTACTTCTGAGAGAAAGCATTAGGGCAGTGGTAAAGGCAGTGACGTGTTTGGCAGTGGTAGTACCAGCAGAGGTGCGTGCATGCTGGTGCAGGTGGCAGTCGCACTGCTGAGGGAGATGGCAAGGGCAGCGGTGCTGCCAGTGAGGCGTGCATGCTGGGGGCAGTAGTTGTGGTACTGATAATACTTCTGTGAGACATCGTAAATACAGTGGTACTCGAGGTGCCGCCGTTGGTACCGATAGTGGTAGTACCGATGCTTGTATGGTAGTGGTACTGCTAGTAAGGGCAGTGATGCTTTTGGCATTGACAGTAGTAGCCGCGATGGTGGCAGCAGTACTGCTGAGAGAGATCGTAAGTGCAGTGGTACGGGCAGTGACGCTTTTGGCAGCGTTATAGTAGTAGCGGTGGCAGCAGTACTGCTGAGAAAGATGGTACGGACAGCAGTACGGGCAGCGGCGCTTTTGGCAGCAAGAGTAGTGGGAGCGATGCTTGCAGCGCTGAGGGCGATGCTGCTGGCAGTGATGGGGATGACTCTGGTGCCAGTAATGACACTGACATCCAGGGAGACTGGCAAAGGGTGGGGGTGAGGCGGGGGAGGTACTCACGTGGGCTGCTGTGGGAAAATGAAGCCCTCGGCCCCCAGCGCGCACAGGGTCAGCAGCAGGACCATGGCCGGCAGCGAATAAGTGCAGGAAGAGACGCGGCTCAGAGACCCCGGCAACGCCATCTTTCCAACAAGAGCAAAGAACAAAAAGTACAGCAAAAGTGGATGCATCAAACACAACAATCCAGAGTATGCAAGCCATGAATAAAAAAAAAAAATGAAATTACGGCCGGCGCAAGCCATGAATTAAAAAAAGTGAAATTACGGCCAGCGCAAGCCATGAATAAAATCCAATGGGAGCACTCACAAAGGGCTCTGATGTTAATACGAGTGAGGCAAGCACAGTATTTGTTTCATATAAACCTATGCTGCAAGCCATGAATAAAAAAAGTGAAATTGCGGCCGGCGCAAGCCATGAATAAACAAGTTAAAAAACAAGAAGTGGGCAAAGAGGTGTGCCCAGGGAGACGGGGAGAGGAAGGAAGAAGAGGGAACGTGGAGGGAAAGTGAATGCAGCAGGGGGCAGAGCGGATCGCTTTGAAGTACATTTTCACAGATACATGGAAAATCACTAATTCCTGCACATTACAGGGGGAGCGGATCACTTTGAAGCACGACCTCGCGGCCGTGAAAGTAGTGTGTGTTAAATAGGGGGAGGAGAAGTGAGGCCGAGTGCGCTGGGGAAGCAACAGCAACAGATGGCTTTAATTTGAAGCTCTCGGAGGCAGGCGGCTCGGACGATAACACCGGAGGGTGGTGGCAGTTATGCCAGTGAGTTCTGGGAGCACTGGCTGTGATGCTGGTGGCAGCAATGCTGAGGGCACCAGCGCTGCTGCTGGCGAAGCTACCACGGATGCTTGCTCCAACACTGTTGATCCTGGTAGCACTGTTTATGGTATAGCTAGTACTGCAGGCAAAGATGCTAGGGTACTGGAGGTACGGATGGTGGCAGCACTGCTGGTGATATAGGCAGTAAGGCTGGCGATAGGGGTTCTCGTGGCACTGACAACGATGCCGCTGATGGTAAATACGATAAGGGCAGTGATACTGTGGAATACATACGGATAATCCTGCTGAGAGGTATCTAAAGGGCAGATGTACTGGCAGTGAGGCTTGCATGCTGGTGGCAGTGGTACCCATAATACTGCTGAGAGGTATCTGAAGGGCAGAGGTACTGGCAGTGAGGCTGTGGAATAATTACTGATAATACTGCTGAGTGGTATCTGAAGGGCAGATGTACTGGCAGTGAGGCTTGCATGACGGTGGCAGTGATACCCACAATACTGCTGAGAGGTATCTGAAGGGCAGTGGTACTGGCAGTGAGGCTTGCATGCCGGTGGCAGTTATACCGATAATACTGCTGAGAGGTATCTGAAGGGCAGTGATAGTGGCAGTGAGGCTTGCATGCTTGTGGTCGTGGCACCGATAATACCGCTGAGAGGCGTCTGAAGAGCAGTAGTACTGGCAGCGAGGCTGTGGAATAAATACTGATAATACTGCAGAGACATATCTGGAGGGGAAGTGAGGCTTTCGGCAGCGACAGTAACAGTGAGGATTGCACGCTGGAGTCAGCGGCACAGAAAATACTCCCGAGAGGCAGTGGTACTGGCCTGAATGCAAGCATGCTGGCTCCTCTGATAGTAGTAGTACCGGTAATGCTGCTGAGAGAGATGACCGGAGTAGTGTTACTGGCAGTGACGGAGTTGGCAGCAGTAGAAGAGAAGCGTGCACTGCCGGCAGTGGTACTTCTGAGAGAAAGCATTAGGGCAGTGGTAAAGGCAGTGACGTGTTTGGCAGTGGTAGTACCAGCAGAGGTGCGTGCATGCTGGTGCAGGTGGTAGTCGCACTGCTGAGGGAGATGGCAAGGGCAGCGGTGCTGCCAGTGAGGCGTGCATGCTGGGGGCAGTAGTTGTGGTACTGATAATACTTCTGTGAGACATCGTAAATACAGTGGTACTCGAGGTGCCGCCGTTGGTACCGATAGTGGTAGTACCGATGGTTGCAATGTAGTGGTACTGCTAGTAAGGGCAGTGGTACGGGCAGTGATGCTTTTGGCATTGACAGTAGTAGCCGCGATGGTGGCAGCAGTACTGCTGAGAGAGATCGTAAGTGCAGTGGTACGGGAAGTGACGCTTTTGGCAGCGTTATAGTAGTAGCGGTGACAGCAGTACTGCTGAGAAAGATGGTACGGACAGCAGTACGGGCAGCGGCGCTTTTGTCAGCAAGAGTAGTGGGAGCGACGCTTGCAGCGCTGACAGCGATGCTGCTGGCAGTGATGGGGATGACTCCGGTGCCAGTAATGACACTGACATCCAGGGAGACTGGCAAAGGGTGGGGGTGAGGCGAGGGGAGGTACTCACGTGGGCTGCTGTGGGAAAATGAAACCCTCGGCCCCCAGCTCGCACAGGGACAGCAGCAGGACCATGGCCGGCAGCGAATAAGCGCAGGAAGAGACCCCGGCAACGCCATCTTTCCAACAAGAGCAAAGAACAAAAAGTACAGCAAAAGTGGATGCATCAAACACAGCAATCCAGAGTATGCAAGCCATGAATAAAAAAAAGTGAAATTACGGCCGGCGCAAGCCATGAATAAAAAAAGTGAAATTACGGCCAGCGCAAGCCATGAATAAAATCCAATGGGAGCACTCACGAAGGGCTCTGATGTTAATACGAGTGAGGCAAGCACAGTATTTGTTTCATATAAACCTATGCTGCAAGCCATGAATAAAAAAAGTGAAATTACGGCCGGTGCAAGCCATGAATAAATAAGTTAAAAAACAAGAAGTGGGCAAAGAGGTGTCACCAGGGAGACGGGGAGAGGAAGGAAGAAGAGGGAACGTGGAGGGAAAGTGAATGCAGCAGGGGGCGGAGCGGATCGCTTTGAAGTACGTTTTCACAGATACATGGAAAATCACTAATTCCTGCACATTACAGGGGGAGCGGATCCCTTTGAAGCACGGCCTCGCGGCCGTGAAAGAAGTGTGTGTTAATTAGGGGGAGAAGTGAGACCGAGTGCGCTGGGGAAGCAACAGCAACAGATGGCTTTAATTTGAAGCTCTCGGAGGCAGGCGGCTCGGATAAAAGCGCGGTCACGAGAACTCATGCACTCGTGGAAATCTGCTTTAGTTAAACTTTTTCGTTTCACCGCAATAGGTCTTTCTACGAGACCTAAAAATATCTATTTATAGGTCAGCAGAGAGGGGCAGCTGGCTGGGCTGTGGGTATCACTAGCCACTGTGGGTGGGGTCAGGATGTCAGGGCAAAGTGCAAAGCGCCTAACTCTCAGCTCCGCGGGTTATCGGTCACTGGTCCCGCTCGAATGATGCATTATAGCGACATAAATACACAGTTTCCTGTTATGTATCCTGTGTGTATGCTTACATTGATAAATGTCTGATTAGCAAAAACAATTGTTGCCACTCAAAGTAAAGCAATGGGGTTGAGCTGAGTCTGCAGGCATGCTGAAGGGAAATCTTGAATGTCGGAGACTCGCGTCAGCAGTACAGATATCGAGAGTTTGTGAAGATACTTCATATCTCATCTCTCTAGTTATATATATATATATATATATATATATATATATATATATATATATATATATATACACACACACACACACATATATATACACACATATATATGTGTATATATATATATTTATATATATTTCAACAGAATTCTCCCCCTCAAAGGAAAGAATGGCGGAGTCGCAGTTCAAAACAAAGTCCAGCACCACGCTGCAAGTAGTTTTCTTCAAGTGATTTATTAATCCATGGGGTCAAAAGCAAAAAAAACAACTCGTTTCGACAGCGTCCGCTGTCTTGATCACGGTCAGTTTGCGTGTGTGTGCTCACATATTTTGAAACATTTCCTGAAACCAAGATTCACGCCCTCTGTGGGTGTGTCATAATTTGCATTATGGGATTTGTAGTGTTTTAAATCATTTCAACAATCATAGGCATTTTTAACCATCTCCAATTGGGTAACCTTTTCAAAATTGATTTGTTAAACAAACAAGTAACAGAATGGGGTAATATGGTTATTCAGGATTAATGAATGTATGTCTTTTTGCGTCATTAAACAAAATAAACAATAACGAAAATACTGCCCTCCAGTGGGCCAATTACTGTATTCGAGCATATACTGTGTGTGAGCACCAAGTCCAAAAGGTGAGGGCAAGTGAAGTCAGGGGATAATTAAAAAATAATAATTATGAGATAAATAAAATCTGGATAAGTGAAATGTCAAACAGTAACAACATTGTTTCATTTTACTGTACATTAGAGTCCCCTAAAGGTGAATATAGAGTTCTTCCGACTGGTTGAGGCCCAGTGGGGTCATTGTTCTGAAAGACAATATGTGTCTGGATTCTTTACGTCTTAGAAGTTTTTCATTGTGGCCTCCCCTGTCCGGGAGAGCCATAGTTTCCAGTCCCCAGAAACGCAATTGCTTCCAGTCTCCATTATGATTGGCCTCCATGTGCTTGGCAACAGCATTACTCCTGTCCTTGTGGATAGTTGCACGCACATGCTCCAAGATACGTTTTTTTAATTCACAGATAGTACTGCCGATGTATCTCAAGTTGCATGGGCATTCAATCATGTATATTGTATACTTGCTGTTGCAGGTTATGCATTCCTTGATTTTCCAAGTTTTTTTGTTTGGCATTGTTAATTCAGTTGTAGGTTTTGCAATCTCGCATACCTTGCAATTATAGCACTTGATGAAGCCTCTGGTTTGCAACCATTGTTTCTTTTTGTTTGAGTTTTGGAAGTGGCTGTGGACCAGTTGGTCCTGTAGATTTTTTGCCCTTCTGTATGTGATCACTGGGTGATTGCCCATTTTGCTGCCAATTGTTTGATCAAGTTGTAAAATTTTCCAATTCTTTCTCAGTATTTGATTTATTTGTTTGGCTTCCAAACTATAATCCAAGATTAATCTAATTGGTTCTTCCTCCATGATGGTTTTGTTCTCTTTCTTTTTTAAACAATCCATTCTCGTTGACTGGTTCGCTTTCTCCCAACACCTCTGTACAACCTTTTTTGTTGTATTTTCTCCTCTGGAAGCGGTTTATGCAATTGGTACTCTGATTTAACCACTCCGTGTTTTCACTACAGATTCTTCTTAATCGGAGAAATTCCCCATAAGGGATACTTGAAATCAATGACTGCTGGTGGAAGCTGGTTGCTTCAAGGGTTGCGTTAGTTGCTGTGCATTTGCGGTGGAGTGTGGTTTGCAACTGATTGTTGTTTATATACACTTCTGTGTCAAGAAAAACAGCTCTGCTATGACTTATGGTGTAGGTGAATTTTATACATGACGTACTGTTGTTTAGAATGGTGAAGTATTCCAAGAATTTTTCCTCTCCTCCATCCCATACTATAAACAAGTCGTCAATGAACCTTTTCCAAGTGATGATATGTTTGGTGAATGCTTGATATTTTTCTTCCCATGCTGTTGTCTCTTCCCACCACCCCATGGCTGTGCAGGCATAGTTTGGACTGAATGAGAAGCCCATTGCGGCTCCATTTTTCTGTCGGTATAGTTGGTCCCCAAACATGAATATGTTATTTGTGAGTACGCTTCTTATCATGGTTAGAAGTATCTCATTGTGCTTTTGGTAATGGATGTTCCGTTCCCTGAGAAAATGTTCACACCGCAATGGGCTTCTCATTCAGTCCAAACTATGCCTGCACAGCCATGGGGTGGTGGGAAGAGACAACAGCATGGGAAGAAAAATATCAAGCATTCACCAAACACATCATCACTTGGAAAAGGTTCATTGACGACTTGTTTATAGTATGGGATGGAGGAGAGGAAAAATTCTTGGAATACTTCACCATTCTAAACAACAGTACGTCATGTATAAAATTCACCTACACCATAAGTCATAGCAGAGCTGTTTTTCTTGACACAGAAGTGCATATAAAAAACAATCAGTTGCAAACCACACTCCACCGCAAATGCACAGCAACTAACGCAACCCTTGAAGCAACCAGCTTCCACCAGCAGTCATTGATTTCAAGTATCCCTTATGGGGAATTTCTCCGATTAAGAATAATCTGTAGTGAAAACACGGAGTGGTTAAATCAGAGTACCAATTGCATAAACCGCTTCCAGAGGAGAAAATACAACAAAAAGGTTGTACAGAGGTGTTGGGAGAAAGCGAACCAGTCAACGAGAATGGATTGTTTAAAAAAGAAAGAGAACAAAACCATCATGGAGGAAGAACCAATTAGATTAATCTTGGATTATAGTTTGGAAGCCAAACAAATAAATCAAATACTGAGAAAGAATTGGAAAATTTTACAACTTGATCAAACAATTGGCAGCAAAATGGGCAATCACCCAGTGATCACATACAGAAGGGCAAAAAATCTACAGGACCAACTGCTCCACAGCCACTTCCAAAACTCAAACAAAAAGAAACAATGGTTGCAAACCAGAGGCTTCATCAAGTGCTATAATTGCAAGGTATGCGAGATTGCAAAACCTATAACTGAATTAACAATGCCAAACAAAAAAACTTGGAAAATCAAGGAATGCATAACCTGCAACAGCAAGAATACAATATACATGATTGAATGCCCATGCAACTTGAGATACATCGGCAGTACTATCTGTGAATTAAAAAAACGTATCTTGGAGCATGTGCGTGCAACTATCCACAAGGACAGGAGTAATGCTGTTGCCAAGCACATGGAGGCCAATCATAATGGAGACTGGAAGCAATTGCGTTTCTGGGGACTGGAAACTATGGCTCTCCCGGACAGGGGAGGCCACAATGAAAAACTTCTAAGACGTAAAGAATCCAGACACATATTGTCTTTCAGAACAATGACCCCACTGGGCCTCAACCAGTCGGAAGAACTCTATATTCACCTTTAGGGGACTCTAATGTACAGTAAAATGAAACAATATTGTTACTGTTTGACATTTCACTTATCCAGATTTTATTTATCTCATAATTATTATTTTTTAATTATCCCCTGACTTCACTTGCCCTCACCTTTTGGACTTGGTGCTCACACACAGTATATGCTCGAATACAGTAATTGGCCCACTGGAGGGCAGTATTTTCGTTATTGTTTATTTTGATTAATGACGCAAAAAGACATACATTCATTAATCCTGAATAACCATATTACCCCATTATGTTACTTGTTTGTTTAACAAATCAATTTTGAAAAGGTTACCCAATTGGAGATGGTTAAAAATGCCTATGATTGTTGAAATGATTTAAAACACTACAAATCCCATAATGCAAATTATGACACACCCACAGAGGGCATGAATCTTGGTTTCAGGAAATGTTTCAAAATATGTGAGCACACACACGCAAACTGACCGTGATCAAGACAGCGGACGCTGTCGAAACGAGTTGTTTTTTTTGCTTTTGACCCCATGGATTAATAAATCACTTGAAGAAAACTACTTGCAGTGTGGTGCTGGACTTTGTTTTGAACTGCGACTCCGCCATTCTTTCCTTTGAGGGGGAGAATTCTGTTGAAATATTAAGCAGTTGGGCTCAACTGCGGGAGTGACGCGACCGCATCTAGCAGCGCCTACATGGGAAAGGAGGGAGCCATATGGTAGAGATATATATATATATATATATATATATATATATATATATATATATATATATATATATATATATATATATCTAGAGAGAAGAGAGAGAGATGAGATATGAAGTATCTTCACAAACTCTCGATATCTGTCATGTTCACCACAATTGCAGAGTTACCAGACCTAAAGAACAGCTTTGAAACGCTGTTCGATTTAAGTGGCACTTCATTATCGGACTCAGAAATCTTGGAAGAATTGAACATCCAAACTGATGAGAGACCAAGCACTGGATTAAAAAGAAAATCGAGGTATTATCCGATTTTATCACCAGGCAATAAGATAGATTTATTTTCGGATGCGATAACAAAAGAATTGGACAATCTTTCTAAAGTAAGAAACAGCTCACGTGAAAATCTTTCAAAAACAGAACGTAATGCCATTAAAACATTGATTGAAAATGACAACATTACCATAAAGCCGGCGGACAAGGGGGGCAATATTGTGCTAATGAGAACATCAGACTACATGTTAGAAGCTATGAGACAATTGAATCAAGAGAATAATGACCAGAAATTGGAAACAAATCCTTATGTGAATATGAAGAAGGAATTGCAAGAACACTTAGAAATGTGGCATACGAAAGGTTTGATTGATGACGATGAAAAGAGATATTTAACTATCGATCATCCCATAACACCTTGTATATATTTCCTCCCCAAAATTCACAAGACTTTAACTCACCCCCCAGGAAGACCAATTGTCTCCTCATGTGGCTCGTTGTATGAAAATGTCTCTAATTACGTTGACACATTTCTGGCTCCCATCGCCCAAAGTCTACCTTCTTATATCAAAGATATCGGAGATTTTTTAAGAATCCTGATGAATGTGACCTGGAACTCTGAATATCTTCTAGCTACCATTGATGTGGTTTCACTTTACACGTCGATTCGCCATGAGGTCGGAATGCAAGCGTGTGAATATTATCTCAAGCAGCGTAGCATCACATACCTAGATCACTCAAAAATGTTGACAAAGATGATTGATCTATGTCTTAAGAACAATATATTTCTCTTCAATAAGCAACTGTTTAAGCAAGTATGTGGTACTGCCATGGGCATTTCTCTATCTCCCAACTACGCAAACATCACCATGGGGTGGTGGGAAAAGACCATAGCATGGAACCAAGAGAATCAACTGGATCTGGATCGAATAATATTGTGGGTACGTTATATCGACGACCTGTTCATTATCTGGCATGGCACAAACACTCAGTTTCAGAGCTATTTCAGCAAACTGAATGAAAACGATCTAGGTCTACAGTTTACATGCACGACAAGCACACAAGAAATAGACTTCTTAGACACTAAAATATATGTGTCTGATGGCAAATTAGAATCTACTCTGTTTCGCAAAAAGACGGCAACAAACAGTGTGCTACATGGGACCAGTTTTCATCCCAAATCCCTCCTGCACAGTATACCATACGGTGAATTCACACGGTTGAAGAGGAACTGTTCTATACCAGAGGATGCGGAAAAAGTAATACAAGAGAGCAAGTGCAGATTCAGAGCAAGAGGATATGAGGAACGTGTTCTGAGAAAATGCAAGAGTAAAATTGATTTGAAAACCAGGACTCAAACACTAATTGAGCAACCTAAAAAAATTGAAACAAATGCACCACCCAGATTCATAACAACCTTCAGCAAAGAAAGCGGAAATATTGCCTGTATAATGAGAAAATACTGGCATCTCCTGTTAGGGGATCCTGACATTGGAGCAACACTCGGTGAAGTATCATCAATAACGTACAAAAAAAATACATCTTTGAAAGATCTACTGGTCAAAAGTTACTTTCAAGCAGAACCAAAATCGAACTGGCTGCGAAATCAACAGAAAGGCTTCCAACCGTGCAATACATGCAAAGCTTGCAAGATTGGTAAAAGTATGAAAGTGATTCAAGAACCAGATGGGAAACAAATGAAAATTGACCAACAGATTACTTGTACATCAAAAAATGTGGTATACATTGTGGAATGCAAGTGTGGAATGAAGTACGTTGGGTGCACCACATGTATGCTAAGAAAGAGAATTCTGGAGCATCTCCGGGCGGTAAAAAATTCTAACTTGCAATACGCCACCGCCAAACACTTGAGTACTTGCCAAAATGGAGATTGGAGACAAATGCAATTCTACGGGGCAAAAATGGTAGACAAAATGGAAAGAGGTGGTGACACAGTCCGCAAACTCCGTCAAATGGAGTCCCGAATGATAATCAGACTCAGAACTAAACACCCCAGAGGAATGAACTTTGGAGAGGACCTACATATTCATCTGGAATAAATGTTCTAGATATTGATCATGACTAGGGTACTACACCCAACAAATGACAATGATAGACAATATTCTATATGTCATAGAGAACAATGATCGGGATCAGGGTACTATACCCAATAACTGACAATGACACATAACAACCAATATGCCACAGTGAACTACAAGTCACGTTATACAAATGGAGTAATGTAAAAGCACACACGATGTCTTTCTTTTCCTTTTTTTATAATTTTGAAATGTTTGTAACTACAATTCCCAGAATGCTCCTTAAATGGCTAACATGGGATAGAACAAAAAGCAACACTGTGGAAGGACTAACCGACCGTGAGCAAGGCCAGTTGTGGCTGAAACGTGTTGGTGGGGTGAAGTGAAATAAATAAGGCTTGATAAGTATCCTGGTTGTGCCGCCTCCTTTGTATACCAAGATTTCCTTTGGGTCAGGATTCGACCCCTGGGCAGAGGACACACTGCGGAGCGCCCTCGATTGGCTGAAGGGTCACTTTGTGCAGCGATATATATATATATATATATATATATAGATGTGTGTGTGTGTGTGTGTGTGTGTGTGTGTGTGGCTTGGGGAGGGTAATAATTGTATTTTCTGATAAATAGTAGGGTACATAGGGTACAGGTGCTATCAGTCAGGTATTGTGAGATGTCAGTCGGATTTCAGCAGGACTCTTTACATATGCACAGAGAAAAACGCACACACCCACTCCGTTTTGAAAGTCCTCAAAAATATTAGTTATTTTACAAAATATTGTGTTTTCCCTCTTAGTACTCCTACCAATCCACATTCCTCTTCCTTCCCACTGCTCCTTAGGCCCCTCAAATGCACCCTGCTTGTCGTTTAGTGTATTGAAACCTCATATGCCAGCCTGGTTGTTGGAAAATCTGAAGCTCGCTCACGCACGCCCAATCTTACTGACCAAGCTACGCGTGTGTGTGTGTGTGTGTGTGTGTGTGTGTACATATAGGCTGGGGTCACGATTTTTAAAAGAGAAAAAATGCTTCCACTTCAGCTTAGAATTAGCTCCAAAGGTCCATGTGGAAATTAAACCCCACCCCTATTTATTTTTCTAAACTTCCCTCTTAGGTGTTTCTAAATGTTGGCATGCATAAACGGGTCGAGCGACAGATACACTGATGGGCGTGGTTTTCTCGAACAGCACATATGGTCTACATATTACAAAGTGACTGCGCATTGGGCAGGTTGATAGATGCACCCTAAGGGCTTCACGCTATTAAATCCACAGGCGAGATAAAGACAGGTAGGGTGAGTGCGGGGGGGTGAGGGGGAGAAGTGGGCAGAGACAGACACAGGCACAGACATCAAAACGCAAGAAGAGGGAGGGGTCAATGACAACGTATTAATCAATAGACAGTAGATGTTCGGGTAGACAGCACCTACCCCCTATTTTCTAATGGTGGACGCCGTCTCTCTTGCCAAGAAGTTGGGCCCCACAGAAATAGGTTGAACAAATCCCGGTGTAATTTTCTGACACCTGGACACTTTCAGCAACGCCTGCACATTGTCTGCTTTCAGTTTGAGCAGCAATGCACAGGCAGACAGGGAATTTGTTATTTTAAACTCCAGCTGAAGCTAAGGGGACATCAGGCCTCCTTTTGATTCAGTATCCTTGCTGGAAGCTACCTGGAACCTCACACCTAGCAGCAAATGCAACGAAGGGGAAACAAAGGCTGACCGCTTGTTATTGCTTCACAGCTACTTAGGAGAGGCATGCTTGAGGGCTACAAGGTGTCAGAGTCACATTTCCTTCATAGCTTGCTATATGAGAAGGATTCAAATGTATGAACTGCAAGTAACTAAGGTAACTATGTGTTTAAAGCAGTAACCCACTTACCCATGTACATAAAATAAAAATCAGTCATCTGCATTTCACATAATGTGCTTTTCAGGGAACATATTAACCCTCTATGCTACTTTGATTGAAAACTGGAACTTAATACGCAGATCTCTCCAGCGAGTGCATTAACCTCCAGCGTTATCTTACCGTTATTATTCTCCCTGAGATTTACTGGACACACAAAGATATATACAGCAGGTGCCTTAACCCCATAAGATAATTTTAAATGCAGACTTTGCAACCAATTAAGCAGAACAGATTTACGTCATGCTTCTCCTTGTTGCCAATTTCTTTGTGACAGAGTTAAACAAAATTAAATGCAGAAGTTGCGGTCCAGATTTTGCATCGAAGTTGCGCCACTTTTTTGACACAACTCCGACTCAAAATCTAATTTGTTAAATATTGTAATGCCCTCAAATGTGCTCATGATAGGCATATTAAGCATATGATTGAGGTCTTAAGATCTGATGCCACTTCTTGTAATGTCACTTCCTGTGAGGTCATGGGGTTGCGATGCCACTTTCTGTGATGCCGCGTGGGACATCCCGCTCCGTGATTTCACTTGCATTCTGCCTAACTTGGATAGTCCTCTCACTTTTTTTTAGGACTTGAGGTAATGAAAGAGAAAGGAAAGAGAACTAGAGAAAGGGATGCAAAACGGATGAGACAAATAGAAAGTGAAGCAGAGAAATGAAGTAGAATAGAGTGGGTAAGAACAAGTGAAAGAGCGGAGATTCTGCGTGCATGGGCTGCCCCGGTAAACATCGTTTACCACAAAGTTTTTACAACGCGGTACCTTTACCACGCGGCCGTTACAACGCAAGTCGTTACCACGACTTGCGCTGGAGGACGCTAAAGGATTACAAATAGTAAATTTACTATCCCAACACCTTCCCTAGGGTCCACGGGGACTGGTGTTAGAATAGTAAATTATACTATTCGAAATCCGCGCCCCCAACGCAAGTCGTGGTAACGACTTGCGTTGTAAGGAATGCGGTGTAAAGGGATGCGTGGTGACGGTACGCGTTGTACCGTCATACATCCGCTGCCCCTGGTCTTGAATTTGTTCAGCGGGGGCGGGTTCTGTCATTTCCTCATTTTCGAACATTTACTGAAGGTGGAGAATCTTTTGCCACATACAGCCTGACCCAACTTGCATGAGAGGCTGGTTTGCCATCTCAGTGGGGCCCTCTACTGCACACTCTGCCGCTGTGAAGACCACAGCATGCCCTCAGCTCTCAGCACCCGCAGCCCTGCAGTCGTCTGCCTCAATCCTACAAAAGGCATCCTGCTCAGGGTACTGACAACGCACCCTTTCTCTAGATCAGTCCATCCTTTTTCCGTTTACTAGCCATTTATTTTTGTTATTTTTCATTTTTGTAACCACTTGGTTTTGGTTGTAACCTTCAGACGCTGTGCATTCTCCAGATCCCATTAGAGTGAATCTGTCTTCCCTAGAGGACACATCCCTTGGTTTAGATGGAAACAGCCCTGTCTTCTCGCTGGGAATGTGTATATTTCCTGGCTGAAAATAGGATGAGCCCTGTCTACTGTAGGATAACGTTGGACATTCATTGGTTTTAAATGAGTAGTGCTCTGCCTTTTATAGGGACTATTGTACCTCCTCCTTAGGCTTTCATGGTAAGAGCCTAGCTTCATAGGAGACTGTTTAAAGTTCCCTTGAATTACATGGGTAGATTCTGTTTTCTATATGTGCCTGCTACATGGTCTGGGCCTTTATAAGGGGTGTGTTTGTTCATTCCATTCGCTTTCATGGGAAGAGTTGCATCATTAATAGGAACGCTTTTGAAATCTCTGTCTTTTTCTATAAGGTTTGTTGGCCATTTACTGGGCTTTCTTGGGGAGAGTTCTGTCTTCAATATGGGTCTCTTGTCCATGCCCTGGGCTTTTCTGTAGAAGCCTGTTGCACATTTCCTTTCCTTCCACGGGAGAGTTCTCTCATCTGTATGGGGCTATATTACATTCTCTTAGCTTTTCTATACGTTCCAGTGTATATTCGAAAGTGCTTACATGGGGAGAGTTGTTTCTTCAGTAGGGATACGTTTCCATTAAGTGTTTCTATATACATTCTTGTACATTCCCTCTGTTTACAAGACAAGAGTTTTGTCTTCTGAAAGGGATTATTTTTCATTCCCTGGATTTGTATGTAGGAATTTGTTGTACGTTCCCTGGGTTTACTGTAGAAGAGGCCTTGCTTCATGTATTTCAATTCTGGGTTTACTTATGCAGATTTCTGGCTTCTATAATGGGCAGTTTTTCTTACCATGGAGTTAAAGAGGTGGTGCTCTGGCTATCATAATGCATTGTTTTACCCATGGTACAGAATCTCGGGTTCTTGATGTTTTATACTGATTTATCATCTATAAAACAAGTCAGAATTAGCTGTCACCAAAAATATTTGTGAAGAACTACAAGTTTTGTTCTGAGTTTGCCTGCTCAGATGCTCCCTCAAAAGATGTATTAGTTTGACCCCCCAGGATATAGCGGAATGGATTAGCAAATTTAGCGGCACAAAAATGGAAATTTAGCGGCATAAGTATGGAGATTTAGCAGCAATTTTGGCATTTTATTTGGCCAGCCTGCCCCGCCACCCCACATCACGCCCTATGCGAGCCGCCACTGAGGGCTTGCTTTGAGAACCATACGTAACAATTTCCACCTCCGCACGAAGCCCGTCACATTAATGCTATACTTGAGAAATGCGCTAAGTGTTTTACATGCTACTGAGCATTAAGTGGAAGCAATATAATTATACAAACAGCTAAATGATGTTCTCCAAGAATACTGTATTTTCCATACATGTTTCCAAAATATGTAAAATTTCCGGGTCATAAATGCATTCCTCCTTGTCATTATTAAAACCTTGATTTTTTGTAGGCAATGCTTGATAAATCGTAATTTTACTGACAAACTAACGGTATATTATTTGCATATTTGACAATTACCACTCACAATCAAGCAAACGTTCAAAAGGCTTAAAACAAAGGGCCAAAAAGTTGATCCATTTGATCTGTCGGTAGATTTTAAAATATTTTGCCAACTCATCTCTAGCTTGAATGTTGCAGAAGCTCAATGAGTCTTAAAACTTACAAAATCTAAACCCATTTTTGCATTACTATCGTTTTAGACTTGTTTTAAGCAGAGGAAGTCTTTGTATGCAAGCGCTTAACAAAAGAAATTCACTACTGTCTTACAGCTGCTGGCTTGAACTCTTCTATTTTCTTGTTCGGATTCATTCAAACAAAGGAATATGTCCCAATTAAGCTGATTAATAAAATGGTGAACAAAACCATTCATATGGAAGAGGTTAGGTATTTAAGCCCATAAAAGGTGGAACCCCAGGGGAGAACCTCCTGCTGAAAATATCGAAGTCTCTAACATATGAGACTTTTCTCAATAACACCGAACAATACACTATCCTCTTCCAAGTAATCTGTCTGAGAGAAAAAGCCCATTATGTGGCCATTTTAGAAAAATCTATAACATCTTGTTAACTTCCCATGGAGAAATATATCTAGTCTTTGGTATCTCATAATCTAATAAACGATGCATGAAAGGACCTCTTTTCCTCCTATTTGATCCATGGGTTTATGACCTCTAGCTATTGCTGATTTACACAAATAATTTATAACACTTTCCAGTCTGGAATAGTTCAGATAAAAATTCATCACTGATACAATTTTACCTGGTACATAGAAGATGGAGTTGAGTTATTCTTCTTTCTTTTTCCAGAAGCCATGATTCTCAAATAAATACAGAAGCGTGCTCAGAAAGTTGCCTTGGACTATCCAGGAGTGGGAGGATGGGTGGGGGAAACAGCGGGCAGCCGACACTTTTGTCTGGATTTCGCAGGCACTTTTATAAAAATCGCGGCATTTTTACAAAAGTTCCGATTTGCCGGCAAACTGCGAAATCGCGTAATCCTCAAGGGTCGGATTAGTTCCGTGCAGTAGTAATTTTTAATTATAATTTTTATTACTCGTAAAGTACTCATACATTCACAGGATAAACAAAACAAATGCCAGTGCTGCACAATTATTGACCTCATCAATGATTGAAACTATTGTCCTCAAGAAACCACTTTTTCCGTTTCTTTCTAATTCAAAAACTTTTTTATTTTCATTCTTTTTTTTATCTCCTTTTGATTGGAATTCATTTTTTGAAATTTTTTATATTCAAAAGCAACCTTTTATTTATTATCTTTTTTAGGAGCCCCTTTAGGCACTTCAGCCACACTCACTCTCTAAAAGTACTAGCTTGTAGTATGTATGCACCAGTACCAATGGTATTGGGCATGCTCTGTGGATTTCTGACTGGGAAATCTGTTCCCACACAGTTTTCCCTTTCCAAGGCATTTAAGCTGTAATTGCATTGCTGTGGGGTGATGTTAGTACATGTGCAGTCTCTGTTGTGGGATTAGCCATGTCAAGCACTGGGCAACCCTGCTGTTGACCCTCCTTGGGCGCGCGGCGCTGTATAAGATGATGGCATTACCAAGACTTTTGTATGCCCTGGAGAATACACCATACTTGGTCCCGCTGCGTTACTTTAAGCAAATAAGAGCGTTAGTGTCCAACTTGTTGTGGAGTAATGGCCCGGCACGCATTGCACATGATAATTTGACAAGAAGCTGGTACGAGGGGGGATTGCCTTACCAGATATACATTTATACTACTGGGCGGCGCAACTCAAAATTGTGAACCAGTGGGTACACGTGCCATGAAATGACCCTGTGTATAGAGCAGATTGGGCACAGCTAGGAACGGACTGTATGCTATCAACGCTGTACAACAAACAACAAGTCTCGCTACTGTTAGGGCCCGCAAAACACACGATCACTTTATGGCATGCAGCGCAGGCAAAGCTGGGGTGGAAGGGGAAAATTACCAAATTAACCCCTCTATGGGACACAAAGGCCCTCGGGCAATTGAGACACAGTAAGGGATTTACACAGTGGGATAATATTGGTATTTCCACGGTGGGAGACTTATGGGGAAAAGACAATGTAATCACGTTCGCGCAGCTACAACAACAATATGGACTAGGCCAGAACGAAACCTATAGGTACATTCAGATTAGGCACTCGCTACTACAAGCGATACCGTTGGGCACTGAAGTACCAGACTCCTCACCACTGGAAGATAGGTTACTTACCGACTACATGCAGCAGGGAGCTACCTCACTTACATATAAGAAATTGATCAACAATCTGAAAGACCCCACAGTAGCGTTACGGGACAAATGGGTGGGAGACGTAGGAGATATTGACGACTCGGAATGGAATGAAGCGCTAGCCTCCCCAAAGGAAGTGGGCATATCGGCAAAATTCAGACTAGTGCCGCGCAAATCCTACACCGCATGTACTACACTCGGTGCATGCTACACAAGATATATAGAGCACCGCACCCCTTCTAGTAGAAAACTGCAGCTCCAGCGCACAACATCAGCACTAACCTCGTTCTCAAGGAAACTGGGCAAGCCCGCTCCTGCAGTAATATTGCAAATCTATCAAGCTAAATGCATGAGTGTGGCTACCTACGGAGCAGGTGTATGGGGCTACGCCCCTGTCCAAGAGCTCCAAGTAGTCGAAAATGACTTCCTGAAGTACATATTAGCTCTCCCTAGAAGTGCCTCCAACTACGGTAGCCATATGGAACTCGGTTGGGATTATCTATCTGACACCATAAGGTACCAACCGATTCTCCTTTGGCACCGTATCTGGACCAAGGAGCAATGTCTCCTAACCCGGTCGCTAATCACAGACTGCCTCACCTTGACCCATTGGAAAAAGATTCCCTGGCTGTTGTATGTTTTTAAAGTTCTGAATGACTTGAACTGCCTAGAGTTTTTTACAAACCCCACTTCACTCTTGACCATATCTAGAACTTATGTGTCTCGCATCTGAGCGATCTACGCTTGTGCTCCGAAATCAGCAAGCAGTCGACTATCCATCTAATGTCGATCCAATCCTCAAATGGCCTGCAACCCTATCTGTCTTTTTATTTGTCTAATTACGATAGATATGTTTTAACCCGTTTTAGATTTAATTCTTTTTACCGCCTTGTCACATTTCCTACGCCCTCAGACTGGTCACGTGAATTGGTCAAATGTCCCTGCGACGACTGTACTCCTCAGTCTATGCTACATGCAACTTTATTCTGTACCTTTTACGAAATTCCCCGCAAACGTTGGTTGGTTCCTCTGCTTAGATCATTAGGACTGAGAAGATGCAGACCTGCCCTCCTGGCACTACAATGCTTAGACTCTCCTTTTGTTGCAAAAACAGTTGCCTATTATTTGAAAGCTTGTATCAAAATTCGGTCTAATCTTGCGACGTCTGTACAGTAAATATTATTTTTATACCGTTGTCACTTTTGGTACCAACATAATGAAAACTGATTTTATGCTAAAACTGACGTATTATTGTACATAGCACCCAACTACTATATGGAAAGTAAAATGTTGTAAATAACTGTATATGTATTGTACGATTTACTTTTATGATTGTAAACTCAATCGAATAAAGTTACTTTTGATTTGACAATGTAATCACGTTCGCGCAGCTACAACAACAATATGGACTAGGCCCGAACGAAACCTATAGGTACATTCAGATTAGGCACTCGCTACTACAAGCGATACCGTTGGGCACTGAAGTACCAGACTCCTTACCACTGGAAGATAGGTTACTTACCGACTACATGCAGCAGGGAGCTACCTCACTTACATATAAGAAATTGATCAACAATCTGAAAGACCCCACAGTAGCGTTACGGGACAAATGGGTGGGAGACGTAGGAGATATTGACGACTCGGAATGGAATGAAGCGCTAGCCTCCCCAAAGGAAGTGGGCATATCGGCAAAATTCAGACTAGTGCCGCGCAAATCCTACACCGCATGTACTACACTCGGTGCATGCTACACAAGATATATAGAGCACCGCACCCCTTCTGTCTTGGTGGCTGCGGAGAAGAGGGTACACTGTACCACACACTTTGGGAATGTCACCACATAGTAGAATTTTGGCGACAGGTCATGCGTACCATCTCACAAACACTACAAATCTCCCTCATCCCTGAACCATGCAAATGCCTATTAAACATTTGGGAACCGAACGATCTAAATAGATATGGACTCATATGGGCCACGTTAGCTATCATGGTGGCAAAAAGAGACATTGCACAAAAATGGGGAGCCTCAGAAATACCTATGAGGTCCATGTGGAGTAGGAACATGGACTTATTGATGTTTACGGAGAGAGCAGTGTATGTGCTTAGGGCCTGCCCCCGTAAATGGAACAAAGTGTGGTCCGATTGGAATAAATACAGAGGAGAGTTGTGTGAACCTTTACCTGAGGTTGACGAAATGAGCTCGGATGAGGACGAAGAGGATGTATAGTGGGCACGGGTGGGCGACACAGCACATAGAGGAATTAAGAGAGTAAGCGTGAGTGAGACATGAATGGTGGCTACATCAAGGTACACAAAGGGAATAAGCAATGGAGGGAGGCAGGCATGGAAATGGCTGTTGGGTGCAAATAACAATTTGAGCCGCAGTTTTGAGTTATGTTAAATGAAAACAGACAACATAAGAATAAAAAAGGATAAGACCTACTAACTGTAAAACACGATTTAGAGGATGATATGTAGGAAATGACCTTTTTGATGCGCCGCCGGACCCCAGGGTTGCCGGCCTTACGGCTGTGTACTAGTGAACAGTTTGGATGTTGAATACGTCTGAGGCGGCCGGCCCGATGGATTGTAGGCCCTGGTATGTATCTATTTCCTCTGTAAGTACATTCAATAAAGGTCTTTAAAAAAACAAACAAAGGAAGGAGGCTATTGAACCCTGGTGCACATGTGTGCTCTGAGATGGCCGAGCAACGATGACTGTGACATTATTGATATCACAAATGGGGGTACACATATATACACACATATAAAACGGTTAAACTAAGCAATGTTGGGAAAATACTGGCACATGACCTCAAACCAAACGCTGAGGTCACCAAAGACCACTGAGAACATCACACACCCGTCTCAATGTAAGATGCAACCGCACACACACAGCAGCACATTCAGAAGCAGGCCACTGCGAAACCTGAATCCCAGACATACACATTGGTGGAAATCCTAGAAATACCTTTACATCTACTTACAATGCTGTAACCCTAATATGCACTGATAACAGTGTCCTGCCTTCTCTGGCCCAGGCCAATACTAGGCCTACAAGATAACACCACTGACCAAACACAACGTCCACAAAAACTGCAGGTGAACAACAACCACGTCGTTAGGCAAAAGCCATCTTTAGATGACAGTTGCAGCAAATGTCTCCAGCTCCTCAGTCATCCAGCTGTAAACCTGTCCTCCCTCATGCAAGTGACATACCTTAGCCTGAAGGAGGGCTGCATGGCAGACATAATCAAGGAAGTCGCGTGCTGCCCTCACATAGCTTTGCTTGCACGTGCACACCCTACAAGCTCCTACAACTTTCAGTAGGAAGGATGTATGGACTTGTAACACATCTGTTGTATGCTGAAGCTACACCACCCATCTAGAACAAAAATTCATTGACTATGTACCTTGTCACACCCAACAAACCTCCATATGCAACCTGCCACCATGAGCGCCTGAAGCACGAGTGATGCCTTGTCCATAAAAGCCTCGTACAGGCAGAAACAGTGTAACCAGCATCACAAGTGTCACAACACAATGAACTAGTTTGCAAATATGCCAGAAATGCAAACATGTTTGAGCAGCAAATCCCCAGCCTGGTTCAGACTTGGGCATCCAGGAACATGGGCTCCGTCCCCAGACTAAGAGCGTACTTCATAAAACAAAGGCAGCAGTATTCTATTCACTCCCACGGCACGACCCACAAGAAGGGAACATGAAGAAACAATTCACAGCACCGAAACCACGGCGGGGTGGGAAGCAGAAGGGGGGCAGATGACAGATGAGAGCAAAGAGTTCAGGAGAAGAAGAGCCATGAGTACGGCCATAAAGCACAGCACAGGGAGGCAGAGAACATTCCAGAGGGAGAGCAGTGAGCAATACTGCGAGCATGACAAAGGGAAGCAGAGAGAACCTCAGAGAGGGCAGAGGGTATAGAAGGGTGGCTAACAGTAGAGTGCAGAGAACACACCCGACGGTGCCGCGGGCATAGCAGAGGTTGAAGCAGAGCAGGAAAAACAGAGATACATAAACAAGGGGTAGAGCTACAGATCAAACTCACCTCCTTTGTGGCCGTTTCTCATAAGGAAGGTTGTAGAAGCAGAGTGGTGCCAGGCGGGTAAGTGTATCCAGCTGGGGGGCGGAGTCACTGCAACTGTGGTCCAGAAGAATATCAAGTTACAAAGAAGTTTCTGTGAGGCGGAGTTGGAGTTCTCTTTGAGAAGCCTATTCTGGAGTGCTAATCCCCCTAAAACGAGTCATACGACCCTCTCTCTTGGCTGCGTGATAAATCGACTCAAAAAGGCTAACGGCTGACAGGGGTGCGGCTGTGTGTGTTCCTGGGAAGCTGTCTGAGCCCAGGCTGCCACGCACGACGTGGGTGGGGAGGTGAGGGGCTGAAGTCCTTTGAGCTCCATGGGTGTTGCGCGCCTGACTCCTGGTCTCCTGCAAAGTTGTGTCTGAAAGCACTGCGCTTTGAAAGTGAAAGTGGGCATGCACGTTCAGTTTCAAATGACAAGCCCGCATTTGCCATAAACCTAACCCTCACACGTCACGGCAAGCTGGCGTCGGCATGTCTAGATGGGCAGTGTGAAAAATATAATGCGTCCTGTACCCGCATGCACATCTTCTAACCGTCCGTGTGCACATCTGTAATCCGTATTTATTCCAAAAGGCCCTCCCATGGCTAGAGCAGCGCATGTGCGCTGCTAACACCAGGTGAGACCTAAAAAGAGGAAAGTTTTAAGGGCCTTCTGAAAAGACAAATGGTTTTGGAGAAGGCGCACATGAGATGGACTATTTCTCACACTTTTGTTTCACTTCTGGATATCTCAAATTCTACTTCCTGCACTTTCCTGCTAGTGGGAAACGACATGCACCAGAGGAAGGAAGCTGGAGCAGAAAGCTATAACTTTGATATCACTGAGAATCTGTTTACTGAGGCAGGAATAAGCAAGTCAAGCAGAATAGCCAGTTATGTGTCATTACTGTATGTTAGAGCTGAGCAACCAAAATAGCAATTCAACTGAGCTAATAACCTAGCATTAACAAGCATTGGCAAAACCAATAGGTCTCATCTACGCAAGAGCTATTGGCTTTGTCAATTTGTTTTAGCCATGTTGTACAACAGTGTGGCTGCTGTTCAGTGTGGCTAAAAGTTAGTGTTGTAAAGTAGAGTGCCTTGGAGTGGAGTGTTATGGAGTGTCTTAGAGAGTCGTGGAGTGTCGTAGAGTAGAGTTGAGTGGTGTGGAGTGGGGTAGGATGTTGTGGAGTGTCGTGGATGAAGTAGTGTGTCATAGAGTGTAAAGTTGTAAAGTGGAGTGGCGTGTCCCAGAGTTGAGTGGCGTACAGTGGAGTGGCATAGATTGCCGTACAGTGGAGTGGAGTGTTGTGGAGAGGAGTGTTGTAGAGTGGAGTATAATAGAGTGGCATAAAGCAGAGTAGAGTGCTATGGAGTGGTGGACAGCAGAGTGGTGTGGAATAGAGGGTGTTGCATAAAGTGGAGTAGAGTGTTGTACAGTAGACTGGCGTAGAGTGGAGTAGATTGTCTTAGAGTGGAGTGGCATAGAGTGGAGTAGCGCAGATGAGTGAAATGGCTTAGAGTGGAGTAAAGTGTTGTAGAGTGTCATAGATTGACGTGGCATATAGTGGCATGAAGTGTCATAGAGTGGAATAGTGGAGTGGAGTAGAGAGAAGTAGTGTGTCGTAGAACAGAGTGGAGTAAAGTGGCATGGAGTGGTGTAGAGAGAGTTGCATAGAGCGTCGTAGAGTGGAGTAGTGTCTTAGAGGGGCACATAGTGAAGAAGAGTGTTGTAGAGGGGAGTATCATAGAGTGTAGTAGAGTTTAATGGTGTTTCATGGAGTACAGCTTCATAGAATGAAGTGGTGTACAGTGGAGTAGAGTGGCATAAAATACAGCGGTACAGAATAGATTGGAGATAGAGTACTGTGGTGTAGAGTGCATTGGTTTTGAGTAAAGTGGTGTAGAGTGCATCAGCATAGAGACCAGTGACACAGAGTAGAGTTGTGTAGATTACTGTGGCAATGAGTAGAGTGGTGCTGAGTAGAGTGAAGTGGCACAGCATAGATTACAGTGGCATAGAGTGCCATGGCTTAAAGTAAATTGACGCCGGGTAGAGTGGCGTAGAGTAGATTGCTTCAGAGTAGAGTGAAGTAATGTAGGGTGGAGTGGTGCAGGGTACTGTGGAGTGGTGTGGTGCAGGGTACAAAGCTGTAGAGTAGAGTGGCATAGAGTGCAGTGGAATAAAGTGGAGTGATGCAAAGTAGAGAAGCATATTGTGCAGTTGCATAGAGTTCAGTGGTGTAGAGTATATTGATGCAGAGTAGAGTGTTAGAGTGCAGTGGGATAGAGTGCATTGGCATAGAGTACATTAGCGTAGAGTGTAGTGGTGTAGAGAGCAGTGTTGGAGAGTACAGTGGTGCAGAGTAGAATAGAGTGGCGTAGAGGGCATTGAATTAGAGCGCAGTGGTGTTGAGTGGCATAGCATGTAGTGGCTTGGACCAGATTGTTGCAGAGTAGAGTATGTGATGTAGAGTACAGTGGTGCAGAGTAGTTGGTGTAGAGTGCAGTGGTGTAGAGTACATTGGTTTTTAATAAAGTGGTGTAGTGTACACTGGCTTAGAGAGCAGTGAGGTAGAGTGCAATGGTGTAGAGCGCAGTGGCATAGAGTAGAGTCGTGCAGAGCAGAATAGAGTAGCGTATAGTGGCACAGCATAGATTGCAGTGGCGTAGAGGGGAGTTAGGTAGAGTAGATTGTTTCATAGTATAGTGAAGTGGCGTAGAGTGGAGTGGTGTATAGTAGAGTAGAGTGGTACAGGGTAGAGAGCAGTGACATAGAGTAGTGGTGTGAAGGGCAGATGTATGAAGTGGAGTGGTGCGTAGGAGAGTGCATTGGTGTAGACTGCAGTGGTATAGAGTGCAGTGTTGCAGAGCAGAGTGGCAAAGAGTGAAGTGGCCTAGGATGGAGTAGTGTAGAGTGCAGTGTTGCAGAGCAGAGTGGCAAAGAGTTAAGTGGCCTAGGATGGAGTGGTGTAGAGTGCAGTGGTGCATATTAGTGTGCAGTAGAGTGCATTGGAATGCAGTAAAGTGGTGCAGAGTAAAGTATAGAGGCATAAAGTCAAGTGGTGAGGAGTGCAGTGTCAGAGAGCAATGATGCACAGTAGGTTAGAGTGGTGGTGAGTGGATTGGCTTAGAGTCCAGTGGCCTAGAGTGCAGTGCAAAGAGTGCAGTAGAGTGGCATAGGGTGGTGCAGAGTACAGTGCAGTGGCATAGAGTGCAATGGCACAGAGTAGAGAGGCGAAGAGTACAGTAGTGTGGAGTAGAGTGGCGTAGAGTACATTGGTGTACAGTGCAGTGGCATATAGTAGAGTGGTGCTGAGTAAAGTGGGGTTGAGAGCAGTGGCATAGTGTACAGTGGTGCAGAGTAGAACAGAGTGGCGTTGAGTTCAGTGTCGTAGAGTGCAGTGGCATGGAGTGCAGCGTTGCAAAGTATAGTGGCACACAGTGCATTGGTGTAGAGTAGATTGTGTTTTTGAGCTTACTGTGGCTTAGAGTTAGGGTGACCAACCGTCCGTAAATTTCACGGACCGTCCGTAATTGGGACTTCACGTCCGTTGTCCGTGAGGATCCCTTTTACGGACGCCGTTTGTCCGTAATTCTGTCCATCACAGGGAGCAGCACTGCTCCCTGTGAGAGGCCTCACCCCCCCCACCCCCCTTTGATGGGGCCGCCTCGTGCTCCTCCTGTAACACAAGAGCAGCCCCACCCACCCATTGAAATTGTGTATGCGGCTGATTGCCACATACAGAATGACAATGGGGCAGTCTGGGGGGTGTTAAAGCATGTGGCGGCCTCCTCCTGCCTCAGGGCATTCTGTTAAAAGAAAAAAAGGTAAAACGCCCATGCTGCAATGTGAAAAAACAGTTTATTTAAAGAAGCCTGATAAACAAGTGAAAAAGAAGGGGTTATCGATCTTTGACTGTCCCATCATTTTAGAGTGAGGTATTTTCAATATTATATTCAACAAAGCCCTGGTTACTGCTTTTTCATTTTAAGCAACCAACACCCATTGGCAAAGCCAATACTCCTGGCTTCTTGTTGGTGTATACATCTGGATGCAATGACAGAAATAACATAATACCAGTCGGGCAGAAGACTATGCTAAGCGCAGATTTTTTGCCTAGGTGTTTTAAACCACGCCCTTTGAAGAGACCCCCAAGTTTTTTTACACCACTTAAAGCCGTGGAAACAACACCATGTCACAGTCACCTCACATCCTGGCACTGTTCATCATGCGTGACTCATGACTTCTACGTTTTCAGATTGCATATGTGCAGGGGCATAGTGAACCCTCTCCCACTCCTTGCTTTAGGAACTACAGCGAGGTGAAGTTCTTGATAGGCCTCTTCTGTCTGCGACTCTGCAGACAAAGGCTCAGTTCATAATGTGAAAAGGTGGGAAAGTAAATAAGTAAAGGAATGTGTGAATGGCTGGATGATTACTGAAAGGAAAGGATGAATGAAAGCGTGAATGGATAGATAATGAAAGAAAGGATGGATGAGTGTGAGTGGAAGTATGGATGAGCGAAAAGGTAAATAGATGGATGTATGGGTGGAAGGGTAGATGATGGGCAAGTGAATGGGTGTATGGATGAGTAAGTGAATGGATGGGTGAAAGGGTAAATGGCTGGATGGGTGAGTGAATAGATAGATGGGTGGAAGAATGGATGGATGACTGTACGGATGGATGGGGTGAAAGGGTGGGTAGATGAATGATGGATGAGAGAAAGGGTGGATGAAGGGATGGATGAGTGAAATGATGGATGGAAGGATATATGGTGGATAGGTTTGCAAATGGTTGAATATATTTGGATATAGATGGGCACACAGATGGAAGGACAGAATGAAAGGTGAAAGACTGAACAATGGATGAAAGAATGATTACACCTTGTAGCACCCATTATAACAAGTACCATTTCCTATACAATGACTTTCACGTTAATATGAGTCATTGTCTCTATATAATGTGTGTGTGATGTAATGTAATCCGACACCCTGCCCTACATACTTGGGATGAGTAACACTATAAAAGAAATTAAATACACATGAGAGAAAGTCTAAGTGAAGATGAGGGGCACCAATGGAGGGTGGTAGCAAGGCCGGACTGGCCAGACCGGGCATTGGGAGTTTCACTGGGAGTCGGAAAGGGGGGGAGAGTGGTTTTGTTACTGGGGGCTGGCACTGCAAAGTTCCTTGTATATCCAGTAGTTTTCAATCAACAATAAAAGCAGCCTCACTTATATTCAGGTGTGGTTCACCATTGTCTGGTGACTAATGTACCTGCTGGAGCGAGATGCAAATTTTGAATCGTCTAAGGTAGCAAGCTGCAGCCATACTGAAAAAACGTGACGCGCATGATTGTCTCAACCTAATATAAACCTATTTTGACTTGTACTTAGGTGGTTGTCTATTTATTTACTTATATACTCTTGCGCGACCACCTCTGACGTGTCTGTAAAACGTAACTTTTGTCCCGAAGTTTTGTCCTGAATTTTGACCCTTTGTCCTGAATTTTTGTCCTGAATTTTGTTCCTTTGTCCTGAATTTTTACATTCACTGTCCTGAATTTGCACCAATGCCAGTTGGTCACCCTACTTAGAGTGTATTGGCTTTGAGTAAAGTGTGTAGAGTGCATTGATGTAGAGTGCATTGACGTAGAGTGCAGTAGCATAGAGTGCACTGGCGTCAAATAGAGTGGTGTAGAGTGCAATGGCATGGAGTAGAGAGGAGTGGAGTGGAACATGTAGATTGCAGTGACAGAGTGGAGTGGCATAGAGTGGAATGGCACAGAGTTGAATAGAGTGACATAGAGCGCATTGGTGTAGAGTAGATTGTTTCAGAGTAGAGTGCAGTGGGATAGTAGAGTGATGTAGAGTGCAGTCATAGAGAGCAGTGGTGCAGAGTAAATTAAAGTGGCTTAGAGTGGATTGGTGCAGAGTGGAGTGGCTTAGATTGGGGCCATGCAGAGTAGAGTTCCGGAGAGTGGAGTAGCATACAGTGCATTGGCCCACAGTGCAATAGAGTGACATAGAGTTGAGCGCAGCGGCATAGATTCCAGTGGTGCAGAGTAGAGTGGCATAGAGTGCATTGTTGCAGAGTAGAAGTGGCATAGAGTGAAGTTATGCAGAGTAGAACGATGCAGAGTAGAGTGCCGTAGAGTGGAGTAGCATACAGTGCATTGGCCCACAGTGCAATAGAGTGGCATAGAGTTGAGCGCAGCGGCATAGATTCCAGTGGTGCAGAGTAGAGTGGCATAGAGTGCATTGTTGCAGAGTAGAAGTGGCATAGAGTGGAGTGATGCAGAGTAGAACGATGCAGAGTAGAGTGGTGTAGAGTGGCAGAGAGTGCAGTGTTGCAGAGTAGACTCATAGTGTGAGGTGGCCTATAGTAGAGTGGCATAGAGTTCATTGGCGTAAAGTGCAGTGACATAGAGTAGAGTGGTGCAGATTAGAGTGGTGTAGAGAGCAATGGCGTAGAGTGCAGTGCCTTAGAGTAGAGTGGTGCAGAGTAGAGTGCCGTAGAGAGCAGTGTATATTATAGTGGAATAGATTGGCCTAGAGTGCAGTGATGTAGAGTATAATTTTGTAGAGTACAGTGGAATAGAGTGTTGCAGAGTAGAGTATTGTGGTATATGGTGCAAAGTAGAGTGATGTAGAGTGCAGTGATATAGAGTAAATTATTTTTGAGTAAAGTGGTGTAGAGTGCATTGGCATAGAGTGCAGTGCTTAGAGTAGAGTGCAGTGGCCTAGAGTAGAGTGGTGCAGGTAGAGTAGAGTATCAACAACAAAACACTTGTTTTCAAACACCACTCTAACTGCCTGACCAAAAATGTGGTTTACTGCATTCAATGCCCTTGTGACCTTTATTACATAGGTAAAACATCACAAGAAATAAGAAAACGTATTACCCAGCATCAATCACGTATCAGATGTAAAGTTATGACAGCACCATTAGTTGAGCATTTTACTCAATTATCACATGCTCCTACTGATATGAAATGGTATGTAATAGAGTGTGTAAGAGGCACAAGGAGAAGACCTAATGTCGAAAAACTACTGACACAAAGGGAAAACAAACTGATTTGGTTGTGCGACACAGTCGAGAACGGGCTCAATAGCTTTATTGAATGGCACAATTTGGCAACCCTCATCTGACAACTTGTGCGCCTGTTGATACGGATGTATACGTTATCTGATTACTGAGACCTATTGCTCTCTCTTAGTCTCTAATCAACTGTGTAGGCTTTTTTAGCCCTAGGTGGCTGTTCTGAAATTTCCGATATGCTTATTTTTCATAATTTCTTAATTTTTTTATATAATGTTTGATTGGAGTTGTATTTTTGAAAGGGTGTCTTTCATTGCGTTATTATTGTGATGGTTGTTGTTGTTATAATTGTTGGTCAATGTGTTACTGCACGTTATCCCCTGGCCTTTGACTAGGCTAAGATGGCCGCCGCCCTGATGGGTCGCGTCAGCGTCATATGTTTATTTAACCACGTGATGGTTTTGAAGTTTGGGCTTCCCGAGTAGTTACCGGTGAACTAGCACGGACTCCGATGAGCCGGCGCATTGCTGCTGATTAAGTAAGTTTGACACCGCCGCTCCGTTTCTGGAGCCCGTTCCGTGTTACCAACTCTGTGATGCCTGATTGAGCAGGCGTATAAGCTAACGCTTCCCCACATTATTTATTTTAGATTACGTGGCGACATTTGTGACATGTAAGTTGACGTCAGTCATTTGGTGTATTGGTGCATGTCTCTAACGGCACTTGATCACGCTATTATAAGCGTTATTGGGGATTAATGCTCTATGTGTTATATGTTCCATATACAGAACGACCTGGTGGGCGTTTGTATTTCTCGTGAGTATGTTTTAGACTTCTGGATATTTGGATGTCCCTGATTTGTTTTAAGGCATTTAGAGTTACAGACACCTCCTTTAGTCATCTTTTTATCTTCCTTGCGTATATAGATTTTAGTCTTAGATATACACCACCCTATGGACTGTTGGACCCGCATGCTCACTGGGTGTCTGGGCTGATTGCTTTAGTTGGTGTAAGTTTGTTATTTGTCACGTGCCAATTTCTTCACTTTGTTGACTTTTTGTGTTGGTTGGTATTAAGCTGGATATTGGTCTCTTTGTGCCTCAGGGTTTATTACTGTTATTGTTGTGTTTACACTAGACATTACTGTGCAACGTCTGTTGTCCTGAAGATGGTCCGACGGATCTATTTGACCAGCATGGACCGAAACGTCGACGCCTAACACCTGACATGCAACACATTGTATAATTCACTGTGCAAATTGATTTGTGAATTTCTCTGTGTATATACTTACTTTGTCGTGGTTTAGAGCACGTAGCCACTCACTACGCTGCAGGTGTATGTAGACTACCATCTAGTTTACATGTTATGTTAGTCTGTATGTTGCCAGTCTTGATATATTCTTTCCGTGTATAATTCTAATTGCAAAATCAAAAATAAATTGAGTATATTTTTGATATAAACCCTTGGGTTACTGCATTGATTTGTGTGATCACTTATGTGACACTGATAACTGTAAAGTGGTTGACTCGAATGATTCCTACCTGGACATTTGGCTTATCTATCTGATATTACCCAGTCCCGGTGGGATTATTGGGTGGCTCTATTCTATATACTGGTAGAGTAGAGTGGCACAGAGTGGAGTAGTGCAGCATAGATTGCAGTGATGTAGAGTGAAGTGGCATAGAGCAGAGTGGTATGGCGCAGAGTGGAGTGGCACTGAGTGCAGTGGCGTAGAGTAGATACTTTAAGAGTAGAGTGAAGTGGTGTAGAGTAAAGTGGCACAGCGTGGAGTTGTGCACGGTCGAGTGGAGTGGCATCGAGTGCAGTGTCATAGTGTGCAGTGGTACAGAGTAGATTAGTGAGCGTGGAGTGAATTGGCATATAGTACACTGCCGTAGAGCAGAGTACAACAGAGTAGAGTTTAGAGTGAAGTGGCGCAAAGTGGAGTGGTGCAGAGTGGAGTGCAGTGGCGTGGAGGGGTGCAGAGTAGAGTGGAGTGGGGTAAAGTGGAGTATGCATGGAATGGCGGTGCACAGTTATGACAGAGAACACATCTTCAATTAAAATTACATTTACCTTTGCACAGACATACTTTTTTACTGATGAACGTTTGCAGAGCACACATGATATGTGGAAATGTCATCACCTAGTTTATTGATTTGTTTTGACCGTAATAAAATATTTGTTGCCATCACACTTCACAGTCTTCATCCAGCACACCTTCAGTAGCCAGCATGATTGTCACATACATCCTCTCACTTTGAAGTGAGAGAAAGAAAAGTAAACAACAAGCTTCCTGAAAGACAAAGCCTGACATTTGGCATCTGTGTTGAATGCACAGCAAATGTGCCAGACAAGATAAAGACTAGATTTAAAGGCCTGTTTACAGAAATTGAACAACGATGGAAGGAAACAGTAAATAACGTTTGGCCCAAGGGTGGGATGAACTCAAGCTGGACAGCCTAAAACAAATAAAGCCAGTATATACAAAGCAAGGAAATAGGAGCTACAAAACACAAAGCGAAGGGTAAGCTAGGGGTGGGATGCTTTCACAGGGAAGCTTACAGAATGTCCCCAAGATGCCATTAGCAAACCAGACAGCTGGGCTGTCTGGTAGGCTTCGACCCAAAAAGCCTGCGTGCAAGTGAACAGCTCTTTGAGAGCATACCATATATTGAAGTTATATGGGCAGAAAGGAGGATCGGACAGGAACAGGAACAGGGAGCATTCCTCCACAACAAGAGGAGAAACAGGCCACCAATGCTCTATTTATTCCCACTTTGTTCAGCCTAGGGCTAGTCTTCAGGATAGAATGTCCACTGTATCAAATACGGCAGAGAGATGCAATCAGATTGTCCCGGACACGCCCTTCTCCTTTAAAACTGTTCTTAACTCATCCATTTCCAATATGAGGGCCATTTCAAAACCTCTGCCAGGGTCAAAGCCTTGCTGCCAGGGTGCCAGAATATTGGATTCTTCTGGGTAGTTAGATAATTCTCAAGTAACTGTTCTTTCCAAAAGCTTGCCACATGCTGGAAGTAGGGACATTGGGCGATAGGTGTCTGAGATCGTACTGTCCCGTGTATCCTTCTTATGGAAGTAATGACTCCACTTTTCATTGAACCAGAACCATCCCTACTCCTAATGATAAATCTCTTCTATTTCCAGAACAGAGACCGGGCACACTTATCCGGTAATCAAGACTTAATATTTTGAAGGTGTAGTATTTATAGTTGCTGGTGAAACAGACTACGCATAGATTCGATCTACTCGGCCCCCGTCTACTGTAATATGGTCTATGCTCCAAATCCATTTACAATCTACAGAATCCTGCCCCTGCCATCTGCAGCCTGTTACACCCAGATAATTTCACCCCAGTATCGATGCCCGATCAGCTCAGTTTTGGCCACAAAATGATGTATAGTATTATCCTAGGGTACCTAGTGAACTTTCCAATCCATGCAAACAACTAGCTCTCTAGGTTAAGCTACCTACAATGAACTGTTCTATTTCCCGGCTAAGTATTTCAGACATATGAAGGAAAAACTCCCCAACAGAAGACTCAGACCTCTGAAGTTACTCTTCACCTGAAAGCTGAAGACTTCATTGTGTTGGTATATGGGTTGGGTGGATTGTTGAATGGTTTTTAGAGGTTTCCTGAAGGGTATTGAACCAGAATATTGTGGCCTGACTATCGTTTAACAAAAATATTGTGTCCTAAAAAAAATCCAAAAATATTGCCCCATTGGAGTTAGCAATAGAAATACTGGACATGAGAAAATCAATGGGAGCAATTGCAAATTATGCCCACAAACTTGAAACATGGTCACCAGGGGTGATTTTAAAGTTGTACAACTCCTTCTGTATTTCTAAGGTTTTATGTGGAAGTGAGATATTTTTTTTTTGGCAGTCAACAAAATAAATACCTCAGATGAATTTTGAAAGTACCACAGGGCACCCCCTCGTATACCATCCATGAAGGATTCGGAATGAAGTATATAACGGGTTTGGTGGCTGTTAAACCCTTGTTATGTTGGGTGAAGATCTGGTCTAGACAGGAAGCAGTTTTTAACCGACTAGTAATTCAGGACTGCCTCTCACTCGACAATGCATTAAAAATCCCATGGTTAAGATAAGTTAATGACACCCTCATGGCTCTGGGCAGAGAGATATCTTAAAGAGATATGACACTGTGACACGTCAGGACAAGAATATTGTTTTTTTAAGTATGCCATGGCTGCCAGGGAGGAAAGCAAACTTAGGAAACCCATGGTTAGAGGGCACGTCTTGGTGAAGTCCATGCAAAGCATGGAGTCTTATTTAATGATTTTAACAAATGCACATGTAAGATTTTTGATTACCCGTTTTAGATTGAACATGCTCCACCATTTTTTGGCATCTCCCCCGGTTTTGTTTCACACATAGAGGATGGAGGGCCCTGTGGCTGCGACAATGGGTCAACAAAAACATACAATTACAGAATGGCCCTAGGGCATGTTTATAGACTAAACACGGACACAGCCCCCAACAGAATACTTAAACAACAAAGGGTGTCCATGGGTCTCTGCAATCAACTATACGGCCTGTATATGTCAAGAATCTAACAACGAAACGGGTCTCCACAGGATACCCTACATTTTGTATTCCTTTATAAATATTTTACGCACCCTAGGCGACTGTTTCTTAAACCGCTTTTAAAGGAAATTAGATGTAGGCATGCCCGCGGAGCTCTACTGTTTTTACAACTTTTGCCGAATGATCACATGCTTTTTAGTGTTACTAACTTTTTAAGAGCAACACTAAAGTCACGACATTCTAGATGTGACTGAAAAGTATAGAGAGATCTGCAATATTGCTCAGTCAATGGGACATGCTCATAAAAATGAATTTTATGTGGTTTTTAACTGTGGTATTTTTTATGGCTTGAATTACTGTACACTTGTTCATCTTGATTTATATTTATATTTTTACCTGATTGAGGGTGATGACGAATATTTACTTGGCCAACTTGGGATCTTTGCACACTTAAGTGACATATTGCTAACAAATGATTTTGATGCTGTCTTTTAATCTTTTTTAATGTTTTTTCTTTTATGGCTGTGACTACTGATTATTTTTATTATTAATAATCATAGAAAATCAGACATTCTAGATGTGACTGAAAAGTATAGGGGGATCTGCGATATTGCTCAGTCAACGGGGCATGCTTGTACAAATGAATTTTATGTAGTTTTTAACTGTAGTCTTTTTTACGGCTTGGATTATTGTACACTTGTTCATCTTGATTTGTATTTATATTTGTACCTGATTGAGGGTGATGACTGATATTTACTTGGCCAACTTGAGATGTTTGCACACTTAAGTGACATGTTGCTAACAAATTATTTTGATGCTGTCTTTTTATCTTTTTTAATGTTGTTTCTTTTATGGCTGTGACTACTGATTATTTTTATTATTAATAATGATAGAAAATCAAATCGACGCCCAGTGGACTGATATTTTTGCAAACAATAATTAAGCCACAATATTTATGTCAGACAATACATTTCTTACTGATATTCTGACATACAACCTTCCTATAGTACAGGAGCTTGCCCATGAAGCGGTGTGTTTGGATTGTATTCCATAGCTTTTCTGCTGGTGCTGAGATGTGAGCAGTGCATAGTAATATTTTCATGATAGAAAGCGGATGTTAGGGGAAGACCAGAGTCAACTGTAGAGGTCATAGTACGGATTTGGCTAATTTGACTTGTAGGAGTTTGGCCCCGGTTTGATGAATAACTTATGCATAACGCATAATATCTGGTAGATAATGTGGGTGTGGCGCCATAAACCCACTGTCACTTGAGGCACTCTAGCATGGATGGACGCTACCCGGCCAAGCTGAGATTTTACAGCCGCACTCAGCTTACCAGTAATATTATACTGCCCGCTGGTAAGCAGACGACTCATCTACTCGACACTTGACCTGCTTGCTTAGAGTCTTTGACTGTGAATATAATTTGAGTCACAAACCTATTGTTAATAACTCTTTACCCTCTTGATTATTCTGAATCAACATCTTTGTAAACCGTTAGCCCTGAGGAAGTCATTAAAGTGACGAAACATATGGTACTCAAAGTGAATATTTACATGGTCATGTAAAGAGGATCTGCAATATAGTTACATTTGGGCTTTGACTCAAGAGGAGTGCTAAGGAGATGAATGCTGTAACATGGGTGTGGGAAGGTATTGAGGTCATGCAAGGCAGGAAGGATGTGGTCTCTTGTGGTGATATGTAGAAGCAGCCTTGCTGAAGTCCCTATGTATTCTAGGTTATCGGGCCTGCAGAAAGTGTTTTGACGTAACATATATGGAACAGTAAAATAGCTGAATTACTGTGAGGTTTGGGGGATTGTTAGGAAATGAAAGATTTGCCTTAATGTCCTTAGCAGGAAGACCATCTTTCAAATGCAGAGTTATCTGCGGTATCCGTGAAAGGCCAGTGTCTATCTAATCGCCTTGCTTTCTCTACGTTTGGAAGGGGAGAGTGCCAAGATCTTAGCAATGATGATCTGAGTAGGCGTTTGAGCAGTAGGTGCCATTTCCCACAAGGGATGTATCTATTTATATCTGCGTTTAGTATCAGATGCATTTCTCTTTGGAACTCACTGATCCACCTAATGCTGCCTGTTTGTAATATTCTGATATTTGAGGATATTTTACATAGCTTGGGCATAGCCGCAGCAAGCAAGCGTAAAAGTGTAGAGGAATCGAAGCAGAAAAGTAGCAGGGAGACTATTTGCGGTGTTTCTGACAAACTCATTGGCAGAGTAGAGTTTTGTGTTTTATGAAAATAGTGAGGTTCATAAATATCTACAAAGCCACAGAGAGAAAGACCAAGTAGAATGAGTGCAACTGACCCGTTGTCATTAGCTTCATTCTCAACCAATGAAATGTTTTTTCTTAGCTTTACTTGTTAAGGTTAGAAGACTACTAGCATGTCTGCAAGGTTGTAACATTTGCATCATTTTTTAGTCCTCTTTTCATGAGGGTAGTTATATTAAGTGAATTGTCGATTTTTTGGTAGTTTTCATACTATTGTATACTTATTACAAAAGCAGGGCTTGGGGCAAGAAGTCACATGAAGTTTCATAATCTAGGGCCCGATGTAGGTAAATCCCATTTACCGATTTTGAAATACCGAATTTTACCGATTCGCTATTTCAAAATCGGTAAATGGGATGTAGGTCCCAACATCTGGAATCGTTACCGATTCCTTACAAATTCGGTAATTACCGATTCGGTAAATACTTAATCGGCATTTGCTATTGAATCCTATGGGCCTTTGAAGCCCATAGGATTAAAGTCAAATACCGAATCGGTATTTACCGAATCGGTAAATACCGAATTTGACAAGGGTGCAGGGGGTGTCACTTTGACACCCTCTAGCACCCCCAAAACGGGCATGTGTGCAATGTGGCACACAGACATGCCCTAAGGGCACGTCTGTCTGTCACATGGCACATGTGTACATGCACAGATGTGCATGTACCCAGGAATCGGTATTTTACCATGGATTTGTATTCCATGGTAAAATACCGATTCTGTAAGCCATGTGCTGATGGAACATTGGCTACCTACATTGCATTTTCGGTAATTTTACCGAATCGTTATCATTACCGAATCGGTAAATATTACCGATTCGGTAAATTTACCGATTCGGTAATGATAACGATTCGGTATAATTACCGAAAATGTGCCCCTACATCTCGATAGCCCTTTTACCGATCGGAAACGGCCGAAAATCGGTATTTTCGGCCGATTCCGATCGGTAAAGGGCTACCTACATCGGGCCCATATTCCTTTTGTTAAAATGAGCTTCTCTAACGGTGGATCATTGCCTTCGTGTTCATTGCTGTAAGCATGGCACGCTGATCCTGTTTTATCTAAATCATTACTTGACCGTCTGCATGGGTATGGGCACAATGGAGTGATTCACCAGTTCTGGTTCTCTTTCCATGCAATCCCCTGATTAGTTGCCTCTGTACTCAGCCAGAGGAGACCTAGTCCTTGGAGCTTGGAGGAGTTGGATGTGCTTCCATGCCTGATGTCCTGGTGACCTGTTGCTTACCACTCACTAACTCAGACAGCAGGAAGCATCCATTCCTCCCTGCCTACTTATGTACCGCCTCGTGTTACGTGCAGACCATGCTGTGGCAGTGCATTGGTAACATCTGCTGGTTACCTCAGCTGTTGTGTAGGCTTTCCTGCACCAAAGCATCCTCTGAGCTCCTTTTCTGTAGCGAGGAAGAAAATGTGTGCTGTGCTGTGCAGCATCCTGCAGTTGGATTATATTTCCATGTGGGAGCCTCAAACTAACCTGTGTATTGTATTGTATTCTATTGTAATTGCATTTATATAGCGCTTACTACCTCTGATGAGGCGTCAAAGCACTTTTTCGGCGAGTGCCATGCTACTCCGGTACCAATAAAGGATTAGTGGTGAAATATGAAAGTAATTTGAGTGGTGGATCTGTTAGTCAGTTATTTGGATTGAGAAGGATAGTGGAGCGGTAGAAGAGGGAAAAAAGGTTTGCATTTATATAGCGCTTGCTACCCTGATGGGGTGGTGTGGCGGTGGATGTGTAGGTGCCACCCCGTCAGGTGAGTGTTGTGCTCCCATCCCACAGAGGTATGCTGCACTTCAGTATACAGTTGCTGAAAGGGGCCTTAGAAGTCCATGGCAGTGTGCATGAGGGAGACTATTTCATCTGACTCCTCATTATAAACATATTCTATAAAGGTAGAGGCATCTGTGCCGATGCCTCTAGGCCGAACTCTGACTTCTGTATGGGAAATTCGATAGGCTTAAATAGGAAGAGCTTTGCCCTTTAAATGGGGCTGTTTCACATTCCCAAAGAAATAGAAGAGGAGAATCCACACTTATAAATGCGACTATTTCAGAACAGTGACGTACACATGGGGAGCCTTGGCTTCTATACCAGACTGTGCTGAGGTTTACAGCTGGTGGAAGCTGGTTGTAAGAGAGGTGCACAGAACTTTTTACTGATACACCTGGGAGAGAAGTTTACTGACCCTCTTAGTAAAGCTATGTAATCCCACCTTACTGGGACCCCTCACTACTCCAAACATGAGGGTTGTGCACATGGAGTCGCTGTGCCTTGTGAATGGGGTCCTCTGAGACAACTCATTGCATGGTAGACAAGATGGCGGTTCCCCATAAGAGGTCAACATTGTTCTGTATTCCCTTTGAGCTGTCTCTGAAGCTTGTGCCTTGGAGACCACATGGTCATTTTAACCATGTTGGACTTCTTTAATTGTCATCTTGCTCTCAGACCGGCTTGGAAACAAAAGGCTGCCCTAAACTGTTTTGATGAAGCTGGAAAATATAAATCATCTGTAGACAGTTATGCTTCCATAACTGCCTGGGATTGCTTACCCTTGATCAGACTGTGTAAGTTACATCAAGCTGAATCCACATTATTGTGGCTATCTGTGCCTTCCCTTTGGTGATGTGTAGAGATCGGTGTTGCAAAAAGGGAGAGATCCCTCTTGGGAAGTCTGGATTGTCTCCTCAGGAATAAACATACCTTTTACCAATCAGTACTTGGCCATTGCGTTTAGTGTAGAAATGCCTATGGCGACATGTTCTACACTGTGTTTGTGAGAACTAGGGGGCATATTATCAAGGTACGGCGTTAAATTATCGCCTCTTTAGCAGCAGTAAACTGACGCTATAACAGCGATAATGGGCTTGATAATATGCCGTAGAGAATTCCAATAGAAGCCCATGTTAACACCAGAAGATGGGCTTCTATTGGAATTCTCAAGGGCATATTATGGGAGTAACTTTTCACTAATTTCCAAGGAACTGGCCTAGTAATGCAGCATATGTTCTTACATTCACACTAGACTCCTAAAGAACGCTGCAGCCCCGATCAGAATACGTGTCTGATTTTGGCACCACGGTTTTAGCAGCTTACCCCAACAGTAGACCAGTTGCAGCTATGAATCTCCACAAATCTGTGCCCTTTGTAACTGCCCTCCATCCCCAACCTGACCACCACATTTCTGACTTCATTAGAAGAACCCACAAACTTTAACCTTGGATTAAGCTTCTTTGCCAATCTTTTTTACCGGCTTGGCCTGCCAGTTCACTTCATGATTAATGGTGTTTTGAAATTTGTGGTCTTTTTGGCACATGCCGTGCTCAGTCTCACTGAGATGGCATCCTCAGCACCCAATGCCATATAGAAGCTGAGACAAAGGACCAACAATTGATAGTACTCCTGAGACCTTCTGGTCTTTATGTGTCTCATAAGTTACATTTATTTTAAAGTTTGTTGTTACAAATAAATAGCCCAAGTGTTTAAAAGATATATTTTTGTCTGGGCAGTGAACTTTAGTGAGTTATTACTTTATGCTATATGATATTTGAGTTCCAGGCGCTCTTCACCTCCAAGAGTAAGCCTTGACTTCCCCGACTACACTACCCTTTCAAAAGTCACAACCCAACTAGGAATACTTGGTGACCAGTGAGCAGCGCAACAGTAGCGAAGCCTTGAGATTCCAGTGGTAAACGACGACTACTCACCAGAGACTTGTCAGGACTGGCACATGAGATCTAACACCTTCTTCAGTCAACGTTTTCGTCTGTTTGGGAAGATCTGCCTGTGCCTAAAATACACCAGTTGCACCTCTGGATACTATGAGTATGAGTATTCAGTAAGACTTGCAGCTGACTTCCATCAGTGGTGTGGCCAAAGTCTATGCTGATCTTTTTCCATTTTTCTTTTTGTTTTCCAATCGGTATTATAGGTGGTAGTTTGTCCACTTGACCAGTCGCTTGACAGAAAAGACACTTGGAGATCGTCTACTACTAGGGCATCCACTTGTGTGCCAATCATCTGTGTATAGACCGTCACCACCTCTGGTCCCATGTGCTGGGATGAGAAATCAGCTGGATTGTCAGTACCCAGGTGACATGGTATCTTGAACCAATTTTGAAGTATCTGTAGAATCCGCTTGTAGATTTGTGGGGTAGATGAGGTGCTACTGCTTGCAACAGTGGTGTGAGCAGCCTGTTATTTGTGATGGTTCAGAAAGGTTGTTCATAAGCACAGAGAAATGTACTGGCAACATCCTGAAAGGCCAGAAACAAACACAAAAACCTCTCCCTGACCATTAATCACTATAGGTCATAGATCCTAGATGCAGAAACAGTATCATGGTCTCACAATTCAGTTATTTATACAGTTATTTTTATTATTCCTATTGTATCAAAAGATATCATTTTTTTAAAATATACGTAAATACATTATGTAGAAACAATTATTCTAATATAGACACAGAGAGACCCCAACATGTGAATAATACACAAATTAAAAAACAGGCAAAAATGGAATACAGAATGACACCACACATCACACAACATCCAATCATACCATACACGACCCAACAGAACCAAACACAAAATTGGAATGACACAATAACTTTCTAAAGATAAAAAACTATTGCATGAACATTATACAAAGGCAATAATCATATAAAGAACACACAAAAACATATTTTTGTGAGACTATGTACAGCGCCGTTTTGCCTATTTTTGAATTCTTGTATTATTCACGTGGGGTTAGTGTGAAAGGGGTGGGCAGTGGGTAGTGGGTGTTGTGGTGGGTGTTCCCGGTCCTTTCTGGTTTACCTGGGTAACTCTCTTTTTTTTTGGAGTTCCACTGCAACACCCATTGATTTTGACGCTGCCCCCTATTTACAAGGGTGGAGTAAATAGGAGTCAGGGCCAACATTAAGACCAGGGAAAACCTGGTCTTAAGTTGGCAAAATGAGGCGAAATGCATTATTTCTCCTCGTTTATGCTTTTGCACAAGGCAGTACACAAGGAAAAAGCAAAATGCCTTGGATTGTTTATGTACAGGAAGGTCCCCCTTACCATACATGTAGGAAAGTGAATCTGCTTCTTATGATTAACCCCACTTTTTGCTTGATGTGATGCTGTTTTTGCCTAGTCTGACTGGGATCCTGCTAATCAGGACCCCAGTCTATCTGCTTTCTCCCTAAACTATTGTATTAGTACCTAGGTACAATCCCAGATTGGATACTCCGGTACCCTTATCAGTCCCTGGTATATGGTACCCATGTACCCAGAGCGTAGGTACCCCAGAGGTCTCCCATGGGCTGAAGCATGCATCATGCCACCCATGAGAGACCATGCAAAAGGAAATTACAGGCCTCCCATTGCAGCCTGTGTAAGTTGTTGCATGCGCCACTTACTGAAGATATATATTTACTATATCTAAGGGTCACTGCACTTAAAACCTTTACAATCCTGAGGGCAGAGTGCTTGTTTCTAAGTGAGAGGGTGCCCCTGCATGACCAGGACACCCTTGCAGACTATGGATTTCATTCTCCCAGGTTGTCAGTGAAGCAGCCATATACTATAAAGAGGGGCATCATGTAAATACGTGATGACCATCTCGATGACCTATCATGTTTGGTATCAAACATGTTGGAATCATACCCCCACACCATAGCCACACCATAAATGGTGTGGGAGGTATGATTCCAAGAACTGGATGAGCCGTCGGTTAGGCTCTCAGTGTTCCTGGTACCAGCCTTCTTGACTCAGACAGCACAAAATGGTTGCTGCCGGCCAGAGACACAATTCTGCTCTCCTGCTGCTGAGCCAAGCTCGAGCAGAGGAAGGTGGAACAATAGGCATTCTGTCAGCTCCCAGACAGGATTTTGTGTATTAGGGCTGGGTGGGTGCGCTTGCCAGTGCCTGAAAGTCTGCACAAGGGGCACATTTGGTGTCCTGTGCATAGTCCAGCTCAAACCTGCTCTGGGGGCCGTTGGCTCCTGCTCTGGCATTCAACTGGACAAAGGACATGGGAGTAACCTCCCCCCTGTCTAGACCCTCTCCTGGGAGGGTCCCCTGAATCTTCGCAACCCTTACTCTAGGGTACTTAAGGGCTTACCTGGGTGTAGATCCCTAGATTCGTCATGGACAAGATTCAGAACTGAAACCACTGCTCCTCTACCGTCTGGCTCTCTGTACTTCGCAGGACTTCATTTGGGCCTGACTTCATCTCCCTTCCAGTCTGCTGCATCGTCTGTGCCTGTACATCATATAGGAACCTTCCAAGGACTGTGAAGCATCAATGACAACCAAAGTAATCTTCCTTGGAGTGAAGGAGTCACTCCCCTGCATTTGCAGGTACCTCAACACTGCTGACCGGTCTGCTGATCCCAAGCTCCCGAGGACTCTGAAGGGTTCAACAACACAGGTGGTAATTAGCTATATCTCCTGAGGCCCGAGCTGCACTCTCAATGAGTTTGAGGTCAGAATCCCTAGTGGGGCTGCATTAACTGAACCTCTATGCATTGCGTACCTTTTCAAGTGCATATGCTTGTTGGCAACTTTGCAACAAGTGCATCGGGCTCCAAGTAGCCCCAACATATGGCAACTTCCTCCACCAAGATCTTCAGCCACATCACCTCCTGGGCACCATGGCCTGCACCTTTTGGTGAGCTGTCTGAGGTCCTCTCATGACTCCTGAGCAACAAAAAATGGTTCAGCACACCATACAATATATAGTGACAGTGTTAATAAAGTTAATAATATCAATAAGCCATGGAGTTTTCTTTTCTTGTTTTATTCCAAATCTTCACACACAAGTAGCCAACGCGTTTCGTCCGAAGGACTTCTTCAGGGCTACAATAAACAAATATACAAAATATACATATTATACAGTGCTATATTACAAATAAAAACCTAATTTTTGTACAACCTAATTGAAAAAGAAAGTCTTTATGAATGTTGTTACATAGTCCATACATAGAAATGGCTTACTGACAAAGTACCAATTTATTCGCATTGAAGCAAGGAATACATATCATGATCTGTTCTGTAAAAAGATCTAAAGTGCAAAAACCTAGGTGTTACTGAGGTAGGTGATTCCTTTCAAAGGATTACAAGGTCGGGCAAACCATAGTTAAAAGATTGGTGACAGAAGTAACAATTTATTCTCATTAAAACACGGAATACATATCATGATCTGTTTTGAAAAAAGATCTAAAGTGCAAAGAGCTTTGTTTCTCTGAGGTAGGTGATTCCTTTCAAACGATTGCCAGTTTGGGCAAACCATTATAAAAAGTTGGGTGGAAGGGAAGGAGGAATCTTCTACCATTTTATAGTTAGATACACTGGTGACAGAGATTAGAAAAGGAGAAAGAGCTGTATCTTACCGAATAGTTATCAAAGGTTACGTCTTGAGTTCTGTGTTCCAGGGCTTTATCAGTGAGAACCAGTCTCCAGATACTTTGATGGAAAAAATCCTATTATAAGCAAAGGATTGGGTATGAGTCTCTTCTGCATAGTGCATATTTTATTCATTTTCCCAGAGTTTATTAGCCTGACATAACACATACCTTATTATAGGGTGGACTAGTCAGATTTCTGCGAATGCTGTATTGAGTGGAAACGAAATTTGGATGTCAAGATTCACATCCATAGGCAGTGATATCAATATTCACCCTGATAGAGATAAAGATGAGAGCTGGTTTAGAACCCCAGAACGGCAAATACTATCATACATGCCATATGAACAATGATAAGGATTTTATTAAGTTCCCTGGCAAGACCTACATATATGGGGCCATGCTTTTGACAATTAACAAAACAGGGTTTGTTATGAATGCTGAATACAAAAAAGGGGATCGAAGTCCTGATAGTAATAGCCATAAATTGTAGGCTAAGAAAGATGGATTGGGGCAAAATTCATCCCTGCTCCTTATCATAATTCAGCATTCATAACAAACCCTGTTTTGTTGTGAAGTTTTGGGTTAGGTAGCAGCACTTAAATTTGCGTTTGTGTATTTTCACCATAAATGACTGATATGTTAAATGTCAAAAGCAACTGATTACAACCCTGCGGCCGCAAGGCCTTGGTACATTCCTCGTAACATTTTAAGCATTGAACCACACACAATTTTTCATTTGCAGGGAAAGCATTGTATGCAATGTGTCTTGTTAAAGTTTTTGTGCGACCTGTAATATGAAAAGAAACCCCTTCCGGGGAAAACACTCTACCTGTAACGTCGAGCGCTCTCACATCAGAAGACCGTCTGCAAGATGATAAGCACAACAACATAGCTAGTTTCGCAGACAATTGCTTTCTAGATAGAAGAGCATTGATCGGCCACTTGTTGAACAAATCCAGAACCAATGATACATCCCACAACCCAGTATACTTGGGTTTGGGTGGGTTGGCGACCCTGATGCCCTTCAGTAGTTTGCATACCATCGGATGCATACCCACCGGTTTTCCGTCAATCTGCTTATGCCCCGCTGAAATTGCCGAACGGAAATTATTCACTGACCTGTACGCTAGACCGTCCCCTGCCTTTTCGGTCAGAAAATTCAAAATTTGGGACACCGAGGAAGATGGCGGCTTAGAGCGTCTCTCCTCCCGTCACGAGCGTTTGCACCAGAATTGGAACGCTTCTTTGATCCTGCAGCCGAGATGTAACGGCGGATTCAAGCACCGGAACACTTCCTGAACAAGAGGAGCTGCCCCATGTGAATGTGACTGCGGCGGTTCGGGAGCTGTGCCGAGCGGAGCTCCGGACGCACATGGCCGTAGTGCGTGAGGAAGGGAAAACGCGGAGCGAGTAATATCCTCCAGCGCAGCGCAACTGTCCTCGCCAGGAGATCGGAAGCGGAGGAATAGCCCGTGTGAGATTGCGGTCCTGAACGGATGGTCGCGTGAGTACTTTGTGATCGGCCATACCGGGGCTTCCTCCGCCTTAACCAAGATGGCGGCCGCCACTCGGTAATGCCCGATAGAATGTAAAAAAGACTCTCCTCGCTATCTCTGCCTGACATAGACTGCATGCTACGACACGAGAGCGATGCTAACAACTGCTCTGCCAGTCTTAGAATTGTGAGCTTATCCTGACTAGGGCCATAAGAAGTTACTGCAACTACGCTGTTTGCCTGCAATGCCAGCCAGTAGATTATACTGCACTCTCCTAACATGTGATCAGGGCTCTACACGTAATGGATGCCAATCTGTGGTTGAGGATTTGAAGATGATGCATTAAGTGCCTGGAGTGCCTGGATTGCCTAACATCAACCTGACATCATCCTGCATTTAGCTCCTTGTTATACCTGTACTATCCCCGAGTGCTGGTTAGTGCCTACAACTCAGCTCTTCTCTTCTTACACAACAATCTATATGCGGTGCGCCCCTCAGTGATAGTCTTGTCTCAACTGTGACTTTTTTCTAATGTCAGTGCAAGCACCACGTGCGCAGACTGAATGAATATATGAGGTGTTCTGCGCCTGTGATCCCATCCATGAGATAATACTGCTCCCAGTGTACCGAGTTCTGGTTCACCAACCTATTATATGAGCTTATATTGTACACTCTACTCCACGTGTTACTGAAGGTGGTCTTTTCTGTACGCAGTCTGAGGTTCTACGCATCTCGGAGAAGGTTCTAGTGACCAAGATGGATACCAAAGACCAGACTACTCTTAAAAGACTTAAGTCGGATCACTCGAACCCGGGTTCACCAAATAAACCAAAGAAAATTACTCCGGACGCACTTGATATGATATTGAATAGGCTAGATGAAGTGAAGGACCTGGCCAAGGTCACCAAAGAAGAAGTGGTAGCAATCCGTCAAGATATCCGAGATACTAATGCGTGCCTAACAGAAACAGAATCCCGGATCAGTCGCCTAGAGGACATAGAGGTTAAAACTTCAACGGCTCTGAAACACCTACACATCTCCTCGGAACAGACAACTAGACGATTGGCCGAGTTGGAAGACAGGAATAGAAGGGGGAACCTACGCATTTTTGGAATTCCGGAAGGGTCCGAGGAGTCAGAAGGTTCTTGCATTCGGTTCTTGGAATCCTGGTTCATTAAAAAAATTCTGACATGCAGACTGAAACATGCACTTTGAATACCAGCAGCAGACTTACCTGGTGAGCAGTAGCTTTACTACAGTGATCTAATGAGCAACTAGAGTGCTAACATTCAGAATTATGTGTGACACATCTGAATGCCTTCTTGATGGAACCAAAGATTGATTGATTGATTGATTGATTTTAGACTTATAGAGCGCATGGCTGCCCTGAAGCGTCCCAGCGCTAGTCCTAATCTGAACCCAATGAACTCAAGCGAAGGCAAAGTTAAGGAATGATAGGGAAGAGAAAGGTTTTGAGTGCTTTTCTGAATCTCAAGTGATCCGATTCCATTCGAAGTTCTCTCGGGAGGGCATTCCATTTGTTTGATACATTCAATGAGAACCGGCGGCCTCCTGTGCGGGCCTTCCTCACTCTCGGAATGATGGCCAGATTTTCTCTATCTGAGCGAAGGGCCCTGGTCGACTTGTAGGGGCGGATCAGTTCTCTCAAGGCCGGAGGGCCTTTGCCCTGCAGAGTTTTATGGGCGATGCAGAGTGACTTAAAAGTGATCCGCTCTTTGATGGGGAGCCAGTGCAGGGCTCTCAGCAGTGGTTTGGCTGAGGCCCGTCTCGGCGCACCCATCAGCAGCCTAGCTGCAGCGTTCTGGGCTCGCTGAAGAGTATTAATAGTGGCAAGGGGGGCAGCGAGAAAAAGGGAGTTGCCGTAATCCAGTTTGGACAGGATCAGGCCCTGAATCAGCAGCTTTCTGGATTGGAACGGAAGGAGGGGGAGGACCTTCCGGGCTGCCCGTAACAGGCCAAAGCACCCTCCTGCCACCTTCTGCGCATGGGTCTTGAAGGTTAGTTGGGGTTCAAACCAGATCCCCAGGCTTTTGATTTGTTGCTTGGGAGGAGGAAGATCTCCCATACAGGCGGGCCACATCTCCGGGGGCAGAGAGTTGAATTGATTGCCTAGGAACATAATCTCCGTCTTAGTGCCATTTAGCTTGAGTTTCGAACTAGACATCCAAGAGGAAATGGCTGTAAGACAATCCGGGAGGTCGGATGAGCGGCCCTCTTGTTGTGACAACGAGACGACAAGCTGGGTGTCGTCTGCGTAACTAATGGATTTAATCCCGAATGGAGCTACCACCTTCTCTAACGGGGCCATGTAAACATTAAACAGTGTGGGGCTGAGGGAGGAGCCCTGCGGTACCCCACACTGAAGAGGGATGGCCTTAGACATGGACCCGTTTTCCCAAATCCTGAATGATCTCTCCTCCAGGTAAGACTGCAGCCATTTGAGGGCTGATCCTGCAATGCCCAGCCGGGCCAAACGCTGGGCCAGGACTGCGTGATCTACGGTGTCGAATGCAGCGCTTAGATCCAGGAGGATCAGAGCTACCGATCCCCCTGAATCCAAGATGCATCTCACCTCTTCAGTCACCGCCAAGAGGGCGGTGTCTGTGCCCTGACCCGGGCGAAAGCCTGTTTGAGAATCACTGAGGAGGTGGTTGGACTCCAGATACTCTGAAATCTGTCTATTCGCCACTTTTTCGGCTACTTTGCTCAATCCAGGTAGCAGGGAGATAGGGCGGAAATTTGCCAGATCAGAGGTGTTTAGTCCCGGCTTCTTCAGAAGCGTTTTGACTCTGGCCTGCTTCCAGCTAGGGGGCACTATACCTGAGGATAGTGACGTATTGAGTAGCTCAGTGGCTACAGGGGCAATGGTGTTCAAAGTTTGTTTTAAAATATGCATCGGGGCTGGGTCTGAGGGCGAGCCACTTTTTACAGAGGAGAAGATGTTACAAAAGTCTTCCTTGGATATAGGACTGAATGCATCAAATTGGGGGCCGACAGGGTCAGGAGGAGGGGTCTCGGTAGGTACGGTGGCTGGGGATTGAGGGAGGCTGTCTAGAATTTTCCGAATTTTAGTGTCGAAGAATTCAGCTAACTGATTGCATTTCAGTACTGGGTCATTATGGACCAGAGTGGGGGCTGGGACTTTAAGTAGCTGGTTTACAATTTTAAATGTTTCTCTGGCAGAGTTGGAGGAAAGACGGATTTTTTCTTCGAAGAAGGCAGCTTTAGATTTTTGCCGTGCTACTTTGTAGAGTTTTAGGGCAGCTTTATATGCAGATTTATTAATAGGTGCCCAGTCTTTCCGCCATGTGCGCTCCGCTCTTTTACAATCTTTTCTAAGATCTCTTAGTTCTGGCGAGAACCAGGGAGATTTGAAAGTGTTGCTCTTTTTAGTACAGAGTTTAAGAGGTAGGACCGAATCAAGGGACTTAGTCAGCCAATCTTGAAAATTTGCATCTGCCTGTAGGACATCGGGTTCTGCCGGAGGAGTCGATTGTTCGAGGACAGAAATCAACTTCTCTACTGAAAGCCTTGGCCATGGCCTTTGGAGTATACGGGGGCAGGAGACCTTAGTTTTTTCATTGTAAAATTCCCATGAAAAGGGTACTAAAAAATGGTCTGACCATAGTAGCGGCAGCGGGGGTTTGGCTGCGAGCTGAGGGATGTTGGAGAAGATCGGATCCAGCAGATGGCCTTTGTTGTGGGTGGCTTCCTTATTTGCCAGCTCCAAGTCGAAGGAGTTGAGGTTGGTGATCAATTCAACAGCAGGGTTATCCTTGGGGTCGTCGAAATGTAAATTCAAATCGCCCAGAATCAGGAAATTCGGGGCCTGGGCGGCAGCTGATAAGGTGATTTCTAGAAGGGAGTCAGGGAAGTGTTTTACGCTCCCCGGGGGTCTGTAAATGAGGAGACCTGACAGGGAGTGAGTGGGTGAGACCTGAATATTAAAGCTAGCGCAAAGTAAACAAGCATTGAAAATGCAATAGATCTCGCCGTCGTTTAAGTTAAAGTCATTCTGTTTGTAATGAGGTGGCTTTTTAGCTTTGCTTTTATTAGTGTTTTTTAAACTTTCATGTAAATAACATGCATCTGTATGCATATATGTATATGTATGCATTCATTTATATTTGTATTTATATAGATATACAGATTATATATGTTTACATATGTAAGTATATATATATATATATACATACACATACATATATATAAATGCATATGCATATATATGCATATATATATGTGTATATGTGTGCGTGTAGAGAGAGGTAGAGGTCTAGAGGTAGAGGTAGAGAGGTAGAGACTAGTAGAGAGAGAAGTAGAGAGAGGTAGAGAGGTAGAGAGTAGAGAGTGAGCAATAGAGAGTAGAGAGTGAGTAGTAGAGAGTAGTAGAGAGCAGTAGAGAGAGTAGTAGAGAGTAGTAGAGTGAATAGTAGAGTGAGTAGTAGAGAGTAGTAGAGAGTGAGTAGTAGAGAGTAGTAGAGAGTAAGTAGTAGAGTGAGTAGTAGAGAGCAGTAGAGAGTGAGTAGTAGAGAGTAAGTAGTAGAGAGTAGTAGAAAGTGAGTAGCAGAGAGAGAGAATAGTAGAGAGTAGTAGAGAGTGAGTAGTAGAGTGAGTAGTAGAGACTAGTAGAGAGAGAGTAGTAGAGAGTGAGTAGTAGAGAGTAGTAGAGAGTGAGTAGTAGAGTGAGTAGTAGAGAGTGAGTAGTAGAGAGAGAGTAGTAGAGAGTGAGTAGTAGGGAGTAGTAGAGAGTGAGAAGTAGAGAGTGAGTAGTAGAGAGTGAGTAGTAAAGAGTGAGTAGTAGAGAGAGAGTAGTAGAGAGTGAGTAGTAGAGAGGAGTAGATAGTGAGTAGTAGGGAGTGAGTAATAGAGAGAGAGTAGTAGAGTAGTAGAGAATGAGTAGTAGAGAGTGAGTATTTGAGAGTAGTGGAGTAGGAGAGAGTAAGTAGTAGAGAGTAGTGGAGAATATTCCAAAGTTTGGCACAGCACCACTTGCACAATAAGTCCAATCAAATCATATCACTTAGAGTCCTTATTGAAACGCTGAATCTTGGTGTATATTCAAATGCTTTTATTTTCCTTAAGTTTATGTACCACAGCCAGCCGAAACGTTTCGTTCTGTACAACAGAACTTCTTCAGGGCGTTCTTATTTCCTTCAAGTTATGTCGGTATCCTGTTGTCATATAACTAGATATTTCTTCCAAATGTTAGATGAGACGTAAGTACATTCTTATTCAAAGTGACTAGGTATCAATTTTACCCACACAATTCGAGCAGACTTTAGTAATTTATAGCATCCTCAAAGTCAGTCTTTCAAAAATTCCAAAGTATAGGATTTGATAATCTAAATCTGAATGTTTCTCAAGAAAAGTCATTTTCAATCGTTCGGAATATCGGTGTTTGGGCAGATATGACCCAGGGACCCCCAGTATGCAAGGGGAATTAGTCCCCCCTCTGCAAACGCGCCAGTGGCCTGCGTTGCAGAGAGGTGTAAAAAGGGGCATAGCCTCATTACACCTTTGTGCAATGCAGCCCCCTGGCGCATACTGGAGGTTCCAGGTGGGCTAGTTGGCCCCCAGGGACCCCTAGTATGCAAGGGGAATTAGTTCTCCCTCTTCAAACATGCACGGGGGCTGCGTTGCAGAGAGGTGTAAAAAAGGGTGTGGGCTTATTACACCTCTCTGCAATGCAGCCCCCTGGTGCATACTGGAGGCTCCTGGTGGGCTTGTTGGCCCCCAGGGGCCCCCAGTATGCAAGGGAAATTAGTTCCCCCTCTTCAAACATTTACGGGGGCTGCGTTGTAGAGAGGTGTAAAAAGGGGCGTGGTTAATCAGTTTAATACTTTGTTCTCAATAGCAAATTGTCCTTCCACAAAATTTGAAAACAATTTTGAAATCTCCAAACAGGGTTTGGATGTTTGGGACCATCTCACTTGTCTCTGGACCCGATGGAGTGGGTTGCTTACTTTGGGAGGTGCTGGGTGAAGATTGGGGAGGGTTTCTGGTCAGTTCTCTAACCTCTGCCGCAGCATAGTTGTTTGGGTGCCGGCGTTGCATGTGGCGAATCATGGTGTTGTTGCCAAAAGAATACTTTTTGGCAGGGTTCCCCCTGGAAAGTACAGTGCCACAGATCAGACAAGTAACCTTTGGCGCATTAACTTTCTTGCGGCCCCTTGGGATTTTAAAAAACTCCCAGACAATGTGCTCCTTTGGCTTATAGGTGGTAGTATCTTCAGGCAGGTACCTCCTCTCCTCCTCCTCCTCCTCTTCTTCTCCACCACTGTGGTGTTGTGGTGGTCCTTGTGGTGGTGGTGGTGGTGGTTGAGATGCTCCTGCTGCTGCTGCTACTGTAGCCATTTCTCAGTACAAATAGGTCTGCAAACAGGTCTTCCTCAGTCAAAGTAAAAAGTGAGAATGAGGAAAAAAGGTGGGGGCTTTCATCTTTTGGAAAACAAAACTGTCCTGAACCAATGAAAAGTGTTATTTTCAGGTCACATGACACTGGCTTTATCATTTGGAAACAAAAACTGTCCTGAACTAACGAAAAGTGTTATTTTCAGGTGACATGACATGACGCGCTTACGCTACGCGCCCCGGGGCGCGCCCAGGGGCGCGCCCGGGGGCGCTTACGTAGCGCGATTGTATGCGCTCGAGTGCTTCTGGGTGCGCTTACGCCGTGCATATCACGCGGACGCGGCTACGCGATACGTCACAATGATGTTTCCGTTCGCGGCAATAGCGCTAACGGGGCGCTCACCGGTACGTGCACCGGGGCGCGCCGCATGACTGTGCTTACCGGTGCGCTCACCGGTACGCACACCGGGAGCGCTCCAGGGCAAACAAAAAAAAAAAACCATGAACAATATACATTAAAAAAATAGTGTTACATAAATATACATATTACATTTCATAGCTATAGAAATTTGCTATTAAAAAACCTTTGAAATTCACTATAAAAAACATAGGTTTGAGGCCCTATATATAGTTAGGAATTAGCATTTAAAAAACCTATGAAATTCACTGAAAAAACCATAGGTTTCACACCAGTTATAGTTAGGAATTAGCATTTAAAAAACCTTTGAAATTCACTGAAAAAACCATAGGTTTCACACCAGTTATAGTTAGGAATTAGCATTTAAAAAACCTATTAAATTCACTGAAAAAACCATTGGTTTGACACCAGTTATAGTTAGCTGGAAATTTTACTGACATAAAACCATTGAAATTCCCACGTTATAGTTAGTTGGACTCACTATAACTTGCGCGCCTGCAATGCACTGCTGATGACGTCACATATTATATCGCTCATGACATGGTCAGTGACATCACTCATGACATCACTGATGACACCATCCTTGTGACAGAGTGACAGACCTCCTTTCAGTGTAATGTAACCCTTGAAACACATATTCAAAAATAGAAACTAACATTTCCAAAAAATTGGAGATACCCATACCAGTTACAACAACCAATTCAGTAATTCCACCATCTATATATACATCTACTCATTCACAAACAGTTCTATATAGTCACTCATACATATACTCACTCATCATATGTAGTGATACACCTATACATCCTGTTACACACCGACAGTCATCCAAAAGTTACTCACACACATACTCACAGATGCAAATAAACTATTGAACATCCATTTATTTGTGTTAGACCTGGCACCTTGGCGTGAGTCTCCCTTCCACTTTTTGCTGATGTGCCTCCGATGTTTTGCTGGTTTTCCGATATTCAGGGCACTGCGCCACGGCTGACCCGTGCCGCAGTGCAAGTGCTCCCTACTGTAAATTGTACATGCGATTGGTATCCATGATTGGTTCATTGGATTTACTGTCAGTCCCTAGTAAAGTGCACTAGAGAGTGCCGGGGCTTGTAGATGCCAATACTGCTGGTGGGCCTGCAGCGCTGGTTACGCCACCCACCGAAGCAGCCGTAAAGATGTGTCTGGGAACTGCGACCGCAGAACCCGCATGCGGTCTCGTACTGTCACGCTAGCTGGGCAAGTGCACCCACTTGCCAGCACCCGAACCTTCCCTTGACTACATATTAGTCACCCCTATGGTAGGCCTGCGGGCAGGGTGCGTTGTAGGTGTAAGGTAGGACAAGCCCTGATGTGTGTGGCATGTCCTAGTAGTGACTTACAACCAAAACCGTATTTCACTATTGAAGGCTACCTGCTCCATTAGGCCAGACTGAGCTGCTGGAGTTATTACACCCTATAATCCCAGCAGGCTCAAGGAGCATAGTAGCGCGTTGTGTTTAGTATGCCTGAACTCAGGATGATAAAATATTTCTTTTAGTAAAGTTTATTTTAGTATCCTGGGTTTGCAAATGCTACTTTTAGAAAGTTAGCCTTTGCTTGCCTAACCATTTCAGCCCGCCTCTGCTGGTATGTGTATCTGACTGTCTGGGACGTGTGAGTGACAGCGCTGGGAGGATGACAGGTGGTGAATGCGCAGATTACACCTTAGTGGGAGGTAGGAGTGGCTCTTGACTCTGGATCTTGCTGTGCTCTGCCACCACAATGCTGGCTCCACCCTCCTGGGGAGCGTCGGATGACTCAGCCGACACCTGGCCCAGGAAGGGCGAAGCCCCATCAACAAGGTACTCTGGCTGCCCCTGTCCGCACAATGCTGGCTCCACCTCCTGTGGGGCGTCTGATGCGCCTGCCCCTCACACTGAAAGGTACTCAAGGACTGAGAGTGGCTATGCAAAGGCCCCCCTGGCCTGCGAGAACAAAAGAAATACCATATAAAAGAAGGAGCCCTGCTCCTTGGAAATTAGATCCTGTTTGGGCTACAGAAGGAACTCTGCCCGACGAGAAGGACCGTGAGAGACAAGGAAGGGTGCTGACTCTTGCCTGTGTCTGGTGCCTTGCTGCCGAAGGAGAGGAAAAAGGAAAGACTACGAAAAGACTTTTGCTTTACAAAACTTTGTGCCGAACTCTGCTAAAAGATCTCCAAGGGCTTGAAACTGAACTTGCCCCCTGACCAGCGCCCCAGGACCAGTGGGCGCTACACCCTGAAGAAAGCAACTGCGTGTGCTGCTCCTCGTGGCAGTACCGACGGAGGAATCTCCTCCAAGGCAACGACATCCACCTGACCACCGTGACCGGGGCCCAGAGCAACAGCGAAAGCAAAGTGAGGACCAGCCACCGCTGGCCCGAACACCGTGACCGCAACTGCACCGGGAGCCCGAGAGCAAAGCAAAGGAGGACCCGTCCGGTCCGAGCTCTCGAGTTGACTGCGCAACGAGCAGCCAATCCACTTGCAAAGACGGACAGTCGCCCTGTGAGAGTCCCCTAGGTCGGTACCTTGCCCGACAGCCAGCTGTGAGCGCACAGCTGCACCGGCACTTGGCTGGGTACGTCCTGCACTTGAGGACCGTACTGCCACTTGCCGCCACCACGCAACCGCCGCCTCCAGGGTCGGAGCGGACGACGAGGAAAGGACCCTGCCGCCACAGAACACCGCTGCCCCGGATGACCCGTGAACTGCTCGGCTGAGAGCCGCAACGAACAGCGACCCCGGGAAGGCAACGCGACGTGGGACAGATCCCCTGGGAGCCGCCTGCTCCACAAGAACTTTGTTGAACTGGGCAGAAGGCCCTAAAGAACTCTTATTGCTAGAACGATCTGTGGCAACTTGAACTAAGTAACTTGGAACCGCTATTTGGAAGTCTGATAACTGTATTCATAAGCCTGCTTGAAGTCTATATAAAGATATATATTTTTACAGAATACAGTCTGGTCTCATTGTGTGGTGGGTTGGTTGTGACGGTATACTATTGCAAGTGTTTAACCCTATGTGCCCCAAAGATTAGCCTACGACTGCTTAAGCCACACTACCTAGAGGGTAAGCAGAGGTTGTCTGGAAGGTAACCCTCAGCCCTGACGAGGAAGAGAGAGTCCCTGCTTGTCGCTAGTGTTGCACTGCGCCAACTAGAGCCTCCCCCTTCCTACATTGGTGGCAGCGGTGGGATTTTTCGAATTTACACTTGCGGTATCTATACCTTAGCTTCCGACCATTGCACAGTGATTTCAGTCCAGCTACTTAGCCACAGACTTTGCTTTTCGCTGAAAGAAGATTCCGAGTGTGAGAACCATGCCGGGCATGAAGAGCCTGGATGGAGCGGAGTCCACGACCTCTGAGGTGTTGGAGGTGGAGTGGGACGCCGCAAAGCTGGACAAATACTCAAAGACGGAGCTGAAGTTTTTCTGTAAGAAACTCAAAGTTCCGCACGCTGGTTGCAAGAATAAGCCAGAATTCTACAAGGCCCTGAAAGCCTGGATAGAGTCCAGAACGGCCCCGGAGGATCAAGATGCCCTCGCGGAGCAAGATGCGACTGAAGAGCAGAATGCACCTATGGATCTGGTGGATCTCGAAAGGCAAGACAGCGTGCACAGCTTTGGTAAAGGCCTGTCGCCAGAGGAGCTGGCAGACAGGAAGGAAACAAGGAATCACGAAAGAAAGCTGGCAGAATTGAAAATCCAACTGGAGTTGGAGACAAAAAGAATGGCGCTGGAAGAGCGAAAGCACCAAATGGATTATGAAGTGAAGATGAGGGAGATAAGTCTCAAGGAGAGAGACTTGGATCGTCCTCCCTCTGGTGGCAGCACATCGCCAGTGCAGGTAGAGTCAAGAGTGCACATCCCGAAGGACGTAGTTAAGGAGTTCTTTAAGGGGGATGACATAGGACAGTGGTTTAGGGCATACGAGGTAGCCATGTCCTCCCACCGGGTCCCTGACAAAGATTGAGGAGCGGGGTTGTGGGGAAGGTTCCTTAGCGAAGGGCGCGATACCTTGCTAGATTTGCCCGTTGAGAAACAGAGATCCTATTCCCACATGAAAGAAGCTTTAATGCGCAGGTACGGGCTTACCCCTGAAATGTATAGACAGAAGTTTAGGGGATGTACTAAGCGGCCTGGGAATACGTATGTGGAGTATGTGACTTATTTTTGCAGAGCACTGGATGGTTGGGTGAAGGGTAGCAAAATGAATGATTTTCAAGGTCTCTTTGATTTAATTGCATGGGAGCACTTGTCTGATCACTGTTTTCCTGAGTTACGCCAACACCTGATCGATAGCAAGCTGTCCAACCCGAGGAAGCTTGCTGAGGAGGCGGACCGCTGGCTCAGCACCAGGGTCCACAAGGGTCCCGTGGGAGACTCCGCCAAGAGTGGGCAGGGTCCCCAGCAGAAGAGTGGGGGGGACAAGGGGGGAAAACCGAAAGGGTTCCAAAAAGGCTCCCAAAGTAGTTCCCAGGGGAACCAGCAGCAAGGTTCTCAGCCTCCCCCACCCCCAAAGCAGAATGGGGCCCCGACAGGTAAGCCTGTTCCAAAGGGGCCCTTCAATTGTTACAAATGTGGCGAGCCTGGGCACATATCCAGTGACCCCAAGTGTCGCCTGTTTGGAAAACCCGCACCCACTGGTGCTCCGCCCCGTCAAGTGACTAGTGTTCACTTAGGAGAAGAAGTGATGGTCCCGGGGGGTGGAGATCCCGTTCAGATGACCCTAGTCTCGCTAGGAGACAGTGAGATGATCCCTATGAACTACCTGCCCTCTAACACTAAGAAATATGGGCAGATGGTGATCATCAATGGCAAGGAAGCGGAGGCTCTTCGAGACACAGGAGCCAGTGTGACTGCAGTGAGGCAGCACCTGGTGTCTCAAGAGCAGGTAGTACCCCATGCCTACTGTAGGGTTATCAACGCTGATAATTCTGAGAGTCAGTGTCCGATGGCTCAAGTTCCCTTCGAGTGGGGGGGGGGGTCTCTGGTACTCTGCAGGTCTGTGTAAGAAAAACCATGCCTGTTGACTGTTTGCTAGGGAATGACTTGGAGCACTTCCCTTGGGAAAAGGTGGAGAAAACGACTCACCTGCGGATGGTGGGTCTGCCTGACTGGGCGTGCGTGACCACCCGGTCAATGACAGCCAGTAGGGGTGATCAAGAGGTCCTGGGGCCTGAAGGAGAGGCCCAGGAACCGGCCTTAGGGAGAGGGCGCAGGGGGCGCGGGAAACCGGCCCCTGAGGTTCCCACGGTCCAGGAGGAAGCAGACCTTGAAGGGGATGCCCTGGAGCCTACAGGGGAACAGATCGCCGAACTGGGGGACCTGCCTGAGCTGACCCATTGGCAGCAAGAAGGAGGACCCTCCAGGGAGGAATTCTGCAAGGAGCAGAAAGAATGCCCCTCTCTCATGGCTATGCGGCAGCAGGCTGCAGACCAGGCCAATGGTGTTCAGGCCAAAACACATTACGTGTACTGGGAGAACGACCTCCTGTATTCAGAGCCTAAGGCTGCTGAACCTGGGTCAGCCCGTGTGCTGGTGGTACCCCAGAAGTTCAGAGCCTTCCTACTGGGTCTGGCTCATGATGTGCCTTTAGCAGGACATTTGGGGATGGACAAGACCTATGACAGGCTTGTCACCCACTTTTACTGGCCCCAAATGCATAAGAGTTCAGACGCTCATTGCAGAACCTGTCCGACTTGCCAGGCAAGTGGGAAGACCGGAGGGAAGAAGAAGGCTCCCCTCCAACCCTTCCCTGTGGTCGGTACGCCATTCCAGCGAGTGGGTATTGACATTGTTGGGCCTCTGGACCCCAAGACAGCCATGGGCAACAGGTTCATCCTGGTCTTGGTGGACCATGCCACCCGGTACCCTGAAGCCATCCCTCTGAGGACAGCGACGGCCCCCGTGGTGGGACGTGCACTGATGGGAATTTTCTCACGAGTAGGATTCCCTCTAGAGGTGGTGAGCGACAGGGGGACCAACTTCATATCCAAGTATATGAAGTCCCTTTGGCAAGAGTGTGGCGTAACGTATAAGTTCACCACGCCTTACCATCCCCAAGGTAACGGGTTGGTTGAGAGATTCAACCGAACCCTGAAGGGCATGATCATGGGCCTAGAAGGTCCGATGAGGCGTAAGTGGGACGTCCTCTTACCATGCCTACTCTTTGCATATCGCGAGGTACCCCAGAAGTCCCTAGGGTTCAGCCCCTTTGAGCTACTGTACGGTCACCCCGTGAGAGGACCACTGAGTTTGGTAAAGGAAGGCTGGGAGCAAACTCCCAGGAAACCTCCCCAGAATGTATATAGCTACATGCTGGCCTTCAGAAACCAGACCAGGCGCTTCAGACAACTTGCCGAGGCAAATCTGGAAGCCAGCCAGGAAGAGATGAAGCGGTGGTACGACCAGAATGCCACTCTGGTCGAGCTTCAGCCTGGACAAGAGGTGTATGTCCTGGCCCCAGTGGAGCCCTGTGCCCTTCAGGATAAGTGGACAGGCCCATTCGAGGTTGTGGAGCGCAAGAGCCCCGTGACATACTTGGTGGACATGAAGACGCCCAGGAACCCTTTGCGGGTCCTACATGTCAACCGCCTCAAGCCCCACTTGCGAAGGTCCGAAGTGGGCATGTTGTTGGCAACTGATGACGGAATGGAGGAGGAGTCGGAGCCTCTCCCTGACCTCTTAGTGGCCTGTGAGAAAGACGGGTCAGTGGATGGAGTTAACCACCCACCCACCCTGACCCCCGAACAACAGGAAGACTGCCGCCAGCTGCTGGGGCAGTTTCCAGATCTGTTCTCCCTGGTTCCGAGTGTCACAGATTGGTGCGTCCATGATGTGGACACTGGAGACAGCTTACCTGTGAAGCATAAGGCTTACAGGGTGACTGACAGGGTCCGGGCCTGCATCAAGGAGGAGGTCTCCAAGATGCTTGCCCTGGGGGTGATTGAGTCTTCCAGCAGTCCTTGGTCCAGCCCCGTGGTCTTGGTTCCGAAGGCTGCTGCGCCGGGAGCCACACCCGAACTCCGGTTATGTGTGGACTACAGAGGACTCAATTCAGTCACGAAGACTGACGCGCACCCCATCCCCAGAGCTGATGAGCTCATTGATCGGCTAGGGGCTGCCCGGTTCCTCAGCACGTTTGATTTAACGTCTGGGTACTGGCAGATCGCCTTGACCGATGGGGCAAAGGAGAGGTCGGCATTCTCTACACCAGATGGGCATTTCCAGTTCCGGGTTATGCCATTTGGAATGAAGAATGCCCCTGCCACCTTTCAGAGATTGGTCAACCAGGTGTTGGCTGGGCTGGACGAGTTCAGTGCCGCCTACCTGGATGACATTGCGGTGTTCAGTGGCACCTGGCCAGAACACCTGCGACACCTCTGGGAAGTGTTGATGGCTCTGCGCAGAGCAGGCCTCACAATCAAGGCAAGCAAGTGCCAGATTGGGCAGGGTTCGGTGGTGTACTTGGGACACCAAGTTGGGAGTGGCAAGGTAGCACCCTTGCAACCCAAAATTGAGACCATCCTGGCTTGGGAACCCCCCAAGACCCAGACTGCAGTGAGAGCCTTCCTGGGGCTCACTGGGTATTACAGGAGGTTTGTCAAGGGCTATGGCACGATCGTGACCCCCTTGACAGAACTGACTTCGAAGAAGCAGCCCAGGAATGTGATTTGGACTGACACCTGTCAGAAGGCTTTTGACACCCTGAAGACTGCCATGTGCACGGCGCCCGTGCTCCTGGCTCCTGATTTCTCCAAGGAATTCATAGTGCAAACAGACGCTTCAGAGCATGGTGTAGGGGCCGTTCTTTCACAGATGACTGAGGAGGGCTTTGACCAACCCGTAGCCTTCATAAGTAGGAGGTTACTTCCACGGGAAAGTAGGTGGAGTGCAATAGAGCGTGAAGCATTTGCTGTGGTCTGGGCACTGAAGAAGCTAAGACCCTACTTGTTTGGGTCTCACTTCCGAGTTCAGACAGACCACAGGCCCCTCAGATGGTTGATGCAAATGAGGGGTGAGAACCCGAAACTGTTGAGGTGGTCTATTTCTCTACAGAGTATGGACTTTACGGTGGAACACCGCCCTGGCACCGATCATGCCAACGCTGACGGTCTGTCCAGATTTTTCCGCCTTAGTGATGTGGAACTCCCTGGGGAAGGGTAGTTTCCCCCCACATTTCAGCTGGAGGGGACACATGTTAGACCTGGCACCTTGGCGTGAGTCTCCCTTCCACTTTTTGCTGATGTGCCTCCGATGTTTTGCTGGTTTTCCGATACTCAGGGCACTGCGCCACGGCTGACCCGTGCCGCAGTGCAAGTGCTCCCTACTGTAAATTGTACATGCGATTGGTATCCATGATTGGTTCATTGGATTTACTGTCAGTCCCTAGAGAGTGCCGGGGCTTGTAGATGCCAATACTGCTGGTGGGCCTGCAGCGCTGGTTACGCCACCCACCGAAGCAGCCGTAAAGATGTGTCTGGGAACTGCGACCGCAGAACCCGCGTGCGGTCTCGTACTGTCACGCTAGCTGGGCAAGTGCACCCACTTGCCAGCACCCGAACCTTCCCTTGACTACATATTAGTCACCCCTATGGTAGGCCTGCGGGCAGGGTGCGTTGTAGGTGTAAGGTAGGACAAGCCCTGATGTGTGTGGCATGTCCTAGTAGTGACTTACAACCAAAACCGTATTTCACTATTGAAGGCTACCTGCTCCATTAGGCCAGACTGAGCTGCTGGAGTTATTACACCCTATAATCCCAGCAGGCTCAAGGAGCATAGTAGCGCGTTGTGTTTAGTATGCCTGAACTCAGGATGATAAAATATTTCTTTTAGTAAAGTTTATTTTAGTATCCTGGGTTTGCAAATGCTACTTTTAGAAAGTTAGCCTTTGCTTGCCTAACCATTTCAGCCCGCCTCTGCTGGTATGTGTATCTGACTGTCTGGGACGTGCGAGTGACAGGGCTGGGAGGATGACAGGTGGTGAATGCGCAGATTACACCTTAGTGGGAGGTAGGAGTGGCTCTTGACTCTGGATCTTGCTGTGCTCTGCCACCACAATGCTGGCTCCACCCTCCTGGGGAGCGTCGGATGACTCAGCCGACACCTGGCCCAGGAAGGGCGAAGCCCCATCAACAAGGTACTCTGGCTGCCCCTGTCCGCACAATGCTGGCTCCACCTCCTGTGGGGCGTCTGATGCGCCTGCCCCTCACACTGAAAGCAGAAGCCGGAGTACACCCGCCAGGGTACTCAAGGACTGAGAGTGGCTATGCAAAGGCCCCCCTGGCCTGCGAGAACAAAAGAAATACCATATAAAAGAAGGAGCCCTGCTCCTTGGAAATTAGATCCTGTTTGGGCTACAGAAGGAACTCTGCCCGACGAGAAGGACCGTGAGAGACAAGGAAGGGTGCTGACTCTTGCCTGTGTCTGGTGCCTTGCTGCCGAAGGAGAGGAAAAAGGAAAGACTACGAAAAGACTTTTGCTTTACAAAACTTTGTGCCGAACTCTGCTAAAAGATCTCCAAGGGCTTGAAACTGAACTTGCCCCCTGACCAGCGCCCCAGGACCAGTGGGCGCTACACCCTGAAGAAAGCAACTGCGTGTGCTGCTCCTCGTGGCAGTACCGACGGAGGAATCTCCTCCAAGGCAACGACATCCACCTGACCACCGTGACCGGGGCCCAGAGCAACAGCGAAAGCAAAGTGAGGACCAGCCGCCGCTGGCCCGAACACCGTGACCGCAACTGCACCGGGAGCCCGAGAGCAAAGCGAAGGAGGACCCGTCCGGTCCGAGCTCTCGAGTTGACTGCGCAACGAGCAGCCAATCCACTTGCAAAGACGGACAGTCGCCCTGTGAGAGTCCCCTAGGTCGGTACCTTGCCCGACAGCCAGCTGTGAGCGCACAGCTGCACCGGCACTTAGCTGGGTACGTCCTGCACTTGAGGACCGTACTGCCACTTGCCGCCACCACGCAACCGCCGCCTCCAGGGTCGGAGCGGACGACGAGGAAAGGACCCTGCCGCCACAGAACACCGCTGCCCCGGATGACCCGTGAACTGCTCGGCTGAGAGCCGCAACGAACAGCGACCCCGGGAAGGCAACGCGACGTGGGACAGATCCCCTGGGAGCCGCCTGCTCCACAAGAACTTTGTTGAACTGGGCAGAAGGCCCTAAAGAACTCTTATTGCTAGAACGATCTGTGGCAACTTGAACTAAGTAACTTGGAACCGCTATTTGGAAGTCTGATAACTGTATTCATAAGCCTGCTTGAAGTCTATATAAAGATATATATTTTTACAGAATACAGTCTGGTCTCATTGTGTGGTGGGTTGGTTGTGACGGTATACTATTGCAAGTGTTTAACCCTATGTGCCCCAAAGATTAGCCTACGACTGCTTAAGCCACACTACCTAGAGGGTAAGCAGAGGTTGTCTGGAAGGTAACCCTCAGCCCTGACGAGGAAGAGAGAGTCCCTGCTTGTCGCTAGTGTTGCACTGCGCCAACTAGAGCCTCCCCCTTCCTACAATTTGCATGTACAACTATACACATACTACCACCTTACTTCTAAGGAAACTTACACATACTTACTCTCTTAAACAATCACTTATAGAAACACATCCTTATTTAAACAGGAACTCTTACAATCCCTCACTCTCACATATACTCACCTATATACATCAATACTCACATATACTAGATTAAAACATATGTTGTTACTGATAAAGACACTAGTGAGACAGTCATTCACTCACTAACACACACATATACACACTCATCCACCCATACAGTCCTGCACATATGCTGTCTTCAAAACACATACAAACAGTGAGTCAGTCATTGATGCATCTATGTGCTAAGTAATACCCCCACCAAACCATACAGACACTCATACTGATACTAAAAAAAATCTAATAACCCATATACACACACATGTAGCTACTCACCAACCCATGCAGCCACTTATACACAAAGTGAAACACTGATACATATATTTCAAGATTTAAACATTACTCACTAATATATGTATTCACTAAGATACACTTAATAAGCCAGTTAACCAATCAATTTTTTTAAAAAAAACATCCTTTTAGACACCTATTTAAACATTTATTCTTCCATCGACCTTTACAAATACATATATAAAACATATTTATTTTTCAGAAAGACACACATTCACTGGATGGTGCCATCAGTGATGTCATGAGTGATGTCACTGACCATGTCATGAGTGATGTAATATGTGACGTGATCAGCAGTGCATTGCAGGCGCGCAAGTTATAGTGAGTCCAACTAACTATAACGTGGGCTTTTCAATGGTTTTATGTCAGTAAAATTTCCAGCAACTATAACTGGTGTCAAACCTATGGTTTTTTTCAGTGAATATATATACATATATATATATATATAGGAAGCTGCTGCAGTACAGCGGGTTAAGAAGGCTTAACGGGACGCTGTCACTGGATTCTGCGCCCCCAATCCAGGTGCCTGTGAGGTGTATGGTTGAGAGAAAGGGACAAAAGGCTAGTGACAAAATCATCGTTCTCCCACATGCACTGGACATCCACACGCTGCATTGTAGGACTGGTAGTCCTCGTTATTGGCGCAGCGTGGAGAAGAATCCAGCGCAGGTGAGCCTCATTCCACTGGGAAGGTGGGGCCATAATAACAGAAGTTTGAGTGAGAGAACGCATTATTTGGACTGCTGGCACTGATGAAGGCTGTTGCTGAAACCGGTCTGCTGAATGACGAAATCTCCAAATAAACTGCCGTTTGAAATCCCTGCTGTGTCCTTTGTTCTTCTGCCGATGGTGAGAAGTGTTGGAGTTTTTATTACGCGCGCTGCCTGTGGAGCGCACAAAGGACCCTCTCAGTGAAAAGCGGTCACAAGAACATGGGAACATTATTGTGAAGTTAACCGAGGTATCGGAATTACTTGTGACCCACCATTTAACCTTCAAAGCACCAGGAAGCTGCTGCAGTACAGCGGGTTAAGAAGGCTTAACGGGACGCTGTCACTGGATTCTGCGCCCCCAATCCAGGTGCCTGTGAGGTGTATGGTTGAGAGAAAGGGACAAAAGGCTAGTGACAAAATCATCGTTCTCCCACATGCACTGGACATCCACACGCTGCATTGTGGGACTGGTAGTCCTCGTTATTGGCGCAGCGTGGAGAAGAATCCAGCGCAGGTGAGCCTCATTCCACTGGGAAGGTGGGGCCATAATAACAGAAGTTTGAGTGAGAGAACGCATTATTTGGACTGCTGGCACTGATGAAGGCTGTTGCTGAAACCGGTCTGCTGAATGACGAAATCTCCAAATAAACTGCCGTTTGCAATCCCTGCTGTGTCCTTTGTTCTTCTGCCGATGGTGAGAAGTGTTGGAGTTTATATATATATATATATATATATATATATATATATATATATATATATATATATATATATATATATATATATATATATATATATATATATATATATATATATATATATATATATATATATATATATATATATATATATATATATATATATATATATATATATATATATATATATATATATCTCGAGCACTCCACTGCCGCTGCAACTGCCATTGGCCCTTCGGTTCGGAAGAATGGAGCACGGACCACAAGTAGGGTGCATGAAATCAGTTTATTCACCCATTGGTATGACGGCCGTTACGCGCTTCGGCTCCGGAGAGCCTTGATCACATGACGCGCTTGGAAGTCAGCTGATATAATTTATATCATTTTTTTCTTTCTTTTTTTATTTTTGTTTAAGTGACAGTGCAACGAATATTGAACCAGTTTCAATGGTGATTTTACACATAGCATGACCTGGACGCTTCAAACCGATTGCAATACATTACAATTCATATATCATTGTAAACATATCAAAATGCAACCAGCGCAGTATTCGTGTTGTACTTTGAATACCAGAACGACATTTAAACCTCCGTAAATTGTTCCGCTTGTTCCGCCATATAAACATACTTGTGATCACTTAATGGTTCAGAGATCAACCAGCTTGAAATATGATTACATGTTGCAATTTAAATACAGTACTGGATTTAACAACGTTGTAGGAGATGGTGGGAAGTCATACAATACCGGTTTAAATACCTTTTCCCATATTGTCTTGACCTATCTCTCTCGGGATAGTCGATAGATAAAAACATACAATTGATAAATAAATAAATAAATAAAGATTTCCAATAACACCTTATTCTAAAATCATCTATAGAATCAAATAGTATGTTAAAAAGTATATATGTTTATCTCCTGTACATATGGTGCTCGATAATCCGTACTAATATAGTATTAAATGCCTTGCAGTAAACCTCATAGTTGGAAACGGAATGGTTACTGGTCTTTATGTAAACAATATTTGACTGGCATGATATAATAGGTGCAAATAGAAATTAAAATGCTAGTGCCTCCCTCTCTTAAGTATTGTAAACTATCTGTAATTTAGTTATAACTAAAAAATGGTGATTTAAAAAATAAAGTAAAATCCTTTATCCTATTCTAACTTTTGTTGACCTTTAGGCTTTCTTGCTGCTTTTATTCAAGAACTTAGAAAAATAGCTCTATATTGATTTGTATATGGGCTTCTCTTTCACAAATTATAGTAATCATTAGAGACATGTATATAAATCTTCAGTTGTATTGAGGTCCCTAGGGCTTTTGGAGTCAAATTCTAGGATGTAGCGTGTTTCTAGCTTACGTAAGGTTCTCTCCCTGACACTTCCTCTTCTGTTAAATGGTACGTTGTCAATTAGGTAATATCTCAAATTTTTGGGATCTGACTGATGGTACTCTTCGAAGTGGCGGGCTACTGGGTACATAGGATCATGATTGACTATTGCTCTGATATGTTGCAAAATCCTCTTATGCTCCTGCAGCTTGGTACTTCCCATGTACCGAAGCCCACAGGGGCATTCGAGGACATATACAACAAATTCTGTTTTACTTGTCAAAGCTTTTCTAATCTTCTGTTCTTGCTGGCTAAAGGCTGTTCTGTATGATGTGGTATTGATGCCGTGTTGGCAGGCCTTACAGGATTTGCACTTATAAAATTCTTTTCTTTGAGTTAGCCAATTGCCCTATTGTCTGTCTACTGGATTGTTTTGCACCAGTTTGTCCTTTCATATTTGGTACTCTCCTGTTGGTAATGGAGAGCTTCATTGGTAGTATATATATATATATATATATATATATATATATATATATATATATATGTATATATATATATATATATATATATATATATATATAAATATATATATATATATGTACACATATATATATATATATGTATATATGTATACATACATACACACATATATATATAAGACAAGCTCCCAAATGATCAGCTCTAAGAATGTGGTTAACCTCACGGACGTGGAGTTAACCAAAAGTGAAACGAATATTCTCTCACTGGGTCTCTCATATTGTCCAAGACAGGATTTTGATTATGCCAATACGCGAATTGACCTTTTTAAATACGTGCGCAAAATAAAACTGAGAAAATACTATAGCACACTCAAAGCTGGCAATGCAACTGTAGGAACACCACTTGAATTACCTGTAGAATGTACTGAACCTGCACAACCTCAAAGAGGACTAGCTTTGACCCAAGAGCTGGAAGAGTTGCTAATAGAAGGTGAGGAAGAGCTCACTGTGATTGAAACTACACCTGGCGGGGAACCACCACAGACTTTGAGCAAAACTCCTTTCAAACGAAAGTCAAAGTTTTGCCCACTTCTCTTGAAAGACAATCTGGACTTGTTTCACGACAGAGTTTCGAGTGAATTGAAAGAACTTCAAATAAAGAATGCAAGTGCAGTCAAGAAAAGGAACTACCGTGATTCACAATATCATGCATTAATAAAAAAACTGAGAGATAAAAAACAGATAATCATAAGACAGTCAGATAAAGGCGGCAACGTCGTGCTCTGGCCAAGAAAAAAATATATGAGCGAGGCACTTAAACAACTTAATGACAAAGACTGCTACAAAAAAACAAATGTGCAGGAAATGTCAGTGGCTCGCAATGAAATTGATTCAAAACTTATGGCTTGGAGGAGCAAGGGTCTTTTGACTATGGACGAATTTAAATTTCTTAAAAATGACTTCCCTGTAACACCGGTGATTTACTTTATCCCAAAGACACACAAGAACTATCATGATCCACCAGGCAGACCGATAATCTCGGCCAGGAACAGCCTTCTTGAAAATGTCAGTAAATATATTGACTATTTTTTACAGGAGTATGTCAAAAGTTTACCCTCGTTCATTTTAGACACAGGAGACCTACTCAAGAAATTGGTGGACTTCGAGTGGCAACCAAGTTTTCTCCTAGTCTCTCTTGACGTCACCTCCCTATACACCAGTATCCACCATAGGGATGGTATAAAGGCAATTGAATATTACCTCAGAAAAAGACCAGTTGAATTCACGGAACACTCAAATATGATTATTGATATGATCAAAATCTGTTTAGACCACAATGTATTTTTGTTTGCCAATCAACTCTTTTTGCAGACTAGAGGGGTGGCCATGGGGGCCTGCTTCTCTCCCAGTTATGCCTGTCTGCACATGGGCTACTGGGAGGAGCAGGTCCTCATGGGTTTGCATGCAGAGGTTATCAAAAACAAAGTCAAATGTTGGTGGAGATTTATTGATGATCTCTTCCTCATCTGGGATGGAACTACTGAGGAAGCTAATGATTTCATCACTCAACTCAACAAGAACAATCTCAATATAGAACTTACCAGTTCCATGAGTGAAAACTCAATTGTGTTCTTAGATGTAGAGGTTTATATTACCAACAACCAACTACACACTAAGCTCCACCGCAAACCTACTGCGGGGAACACAGTATTACATGCAGACAGCCACCACCCGAGCCATTTGATTAAGAGCATCCCCTACGGGGAGATGCTCCGAATCAAGAGAATATGTAGCAACGAGTCAGATTGTCTACAAGCCCAAAAAGAGTGCAAGATTAGATTTTTGGCAAGAGGCTACCAGGAAGCAGTAATTAATAGTGCCATTGTAAGAGCTAGCCAACATGACAGGCACACATTGCTCAGTAACCTGGAAGCCACCAATAGAGTTCTTAAAGCTAAGACCAATAATGATACCCGTCTTATAGTCACCTATAACAATCAACACAAATCCATACGAAAAATTGTGAAGGACAATTGGTTTCTGATTAAAAGTGATCCAATTGTAGGTAGTCTAATGTCTCTATCATATTCAAGAGAGCAAAAAGTATGCAGAACAGCCTAGTGTCCAGTAGCCCTGAGCTAGTCTCGGGTTCTTGGTTAGGGGGCAGCAAAGGATTTCTAAAATGTGCAACGTGCAAGGCTTGCAGAAATGGGATAAGTAAGACAGAATTTAAGACACCTCTATCCCCAGTCCCAATTAAGATCAGGGAAAAACTCAACTGCAAAACAGAATTTGTGGTTTACGTGTTAGAATGCCCATGTGGGCTTAAATATGTTGGCAGCACACGTCCTCAAGTACATAAAAGAATCTTGCAGCACTTGAGAGCAATTAACAACGCTGAACCAACTTACCCTGTTGCACGACATTTTGAAGTAAAACATGACAAAAATCCCACGGGCCGCATATATTACGTCATTGACTGTGTCCCCCCACAGAGGCGTGGTGGTGACCGGGAGATGATGTTGCGAAAATTAGAGACTAGGTATATCATTATGTTGGACACTAAGACTCCCAATGGCCTAAACAATAGCGAGGATTGTTACACACACCTTTGAACTTGATACTTTATAGTTTCCAATGCAACTTGTAGTTCTGTATAATACGGATGTATTATGACTATGCCTTTTTGTCTATACTGTTAATTAACATCTTTACAGCTTGTGATAACATTCCCTTTGATCTCCACATGATGATTTTAATACATATTGAAATTTTACATCTGTAAGTTTATTATCATGATTAGTTCCACTTTATATTTATTCACTGGTAGCACTTTACATCACATTTTTAAACGCAAATTTGTACATGCAAACAACCAGGTTTAATTGCACTTGCGCAATTTGCACAATCACCAGGACCTCAGCCCACATGGGCTAGACTTATTATTAAATGTTAATTGTCATTCCAGGTCCACTCTAGAGAGGTTTTAATGTGTATTATGTTTACATATCTTATTGTTACTATTTTAGTATACGGTTGATATTTTAAACATGTTTTGATTGATTGGTTTTAGATCCAGTTGAAAATATTACATAGTTTTAATGGTATTTTAGCTATTTATAGTAATTATAGTTGTAATTTTACTTATAACATGTAATGCACAATTTTTAACCTCTCCTATAGATTAGGTTGTTCAATATACAACACATGGAATTTAAGACTATACAGTAGCCAATGTATTTATACGGTGATTATGAAACGTTAATTGTTTTAAACAACTTTTACAGTGCTAACCTAGACTGTACAAGCATTTATGCAGCTATATATAGGAAAAGTATTTCCTCTATGTCCATTTGCGTGTCATGCACCTTTCACTTTAAATGGGTGGCCAGCCCCCATGACTGCGTCATGTGATCAAGGCTTTGGCCGAAGCGCGTCGTGGCAAACTGGTGTTTGGGTTCAAAATAAATACTTAATAACACCTAAGAAATCGGGTCTCGCATCTTCCTTTGGCTGCAAGTAGCTGAGCTTAATCAAGCTGAGGACGACACATACCGCATATATATATATATATATATATATATATATATATATATATATATATATATATATATATATATATATATATATTACCTACTGGCGGTCGCCAGTAGGTATATATAGTTAGGACCTAGTTACCATAGGAATTACCCAACATTCTATTGGGAATAACTTTGGCGCCGATTGAGGAATCTGTGTGTAGTTTTCTTTAAATTTGCTCATCTACGCTCCGCTCCTTCCCTGAAAGATTCAGGGAGATTCGTCAAGTGGGGTCCGAGAAATAAGGGGGGTCCCAAAACGTGTTTTCCCATGTTAATTTCCATAGGGACGTTTAGACACGGCTACAGCCCGAACAGCTGAATGGAATTACACCAAACTTGGCAAAATGGTAGGGCCTGGTATGCAGATGTGCCTTTGCTATGTTTGGTGAAAATCCCTCCAGTAGTTCTTGAGAAAATTGAATTTGAAATTTTTCAAATGGCATTTTCTATGGGACCTTTAGACATGGCTACAGCTCGAACGGCTGAACGGAATTACACCAAACTTGGCAAAATGGTAGGGACAGGTATGCAGTAGTGGCTTTTCTTTATTTGGTGAAAATCCCTCCAGTAGTTTTTGAGAAAATTGAATTTGAGCAAATTATATATCTATATGCGCTCACCGTACGCGCACCGAACGCGTACGGTACGCGTACCGTATGCTTCTGGGACCCCCTGAGAAGAGCTAGGGGGTCAGGGGGTCTCTACCCTGCCCGCTTTTCGCGTTTTCCACTCTTGTTTTGTGCTCTCTTGTGCCTCACTTCTCCTGAGAAACAAGATGGCTGCTCAGGTGGTCCCAGAAGGATAATAACATATATAAACGTTATCCGCTAATAGAATTAGCATTTACAAAACCTTTGAAATTTATTGAAAAAAAATATAGGTTTCACGCCTGATATAGTTAGGAATTAGCATTTAAAAAACCTTGCAAATTCACTGAAAAAACCATAGGTTTCAGGCCTTATATAGTTAGGAATTAGCATTTAAAAAACCTTGCAAATTCACTTAAAAACAGGCCTTATATAGTATTATAGTTAGGAATTAGCATTTAAAAAACCTTGCAAATCCACTTAAAAAAACATAGGTTTTAGGCCTTATATAGTTAGGAATTAGCATTTTAAAAACCTTGCAAATTCACTTAAAAACCATAGGTTTCAAGCCTTATATAGTTAGGAATTAGCATTTAAAAAACCATTGAAATTGCTCCTATATAGTTAGTTGTACTAACTATATTTCGTGCACCCACAATCCACTGCTGATGATGTCACATATTACATCATTCATGACATGGTCAGTGACATCACTGATGACATCACTGATGATATCATTCATGTGATAATACGATGCACCTCCTCACACTCTAATATAACCTTTGATACACCCAGTGTTAAATACAGACTACCATTCTTGAAACCATTGACACACCAATACCAATTACTACATACGCACTCACTGATTCCTAGGTCTACACACACATTCACTCATTCACCCATAGAATCACTCATACATACAGTCACTCATCAATACAACACTATCATATGCACTCATACACCTATACAGACACTCACACACTGCCACTCATCCATGGAGTTACTCACACACCTAGTCAGTCATGCAAAGAATCAATCACACTTCCATTTCCTCAACTATACAGTTATACACACAACACCTTACTTATTCAAACATATACTAACACATACTTACTCTCTTATACAATCACTGATACAAGTACACAATGATCCATACAGCCACTCGCACATTCACTGGCTCTCATGTATAGTCATTTATATATGCCAACTCTCACATGCACTGTGTTTTATATATGTACTTACTTGGACATGTAGCACTGAGATATCCATTCACTCACCAACACACCCATGCACACAGTCAGCCGCCCATATAGCTGTTTCCACATGCACTCTTGAACTCATACACCTAGTGAATCAACTGCTCACACATCTATGCACACAGTCATACACCTCCCAGCCACCCACACACACACTCAGTCTCCCATTCAGATACTTGGGCAACCAATCAATAACCCATATATCCACTCATATAGCTACTGATCAACACATGCAGCAGCTTACACAACAACAGACATACTGATGTACACATTCAGACAGTTTAGTCACTAACCCATGCATTTAGTAAGACACATTTAATCCCCCTCTCATACAGTCAGTCACGCACCTACTAAATCCTTCATCCAGACACTTATACATCCACTCATTCTTCAATATGTAAAACATATTTAAACTTTACAGAAACACACAGTCACTTGATGATGTCATGAGTGATGTCATCAGTGATGTCAAATGAGATTTCATCAGTGATGTCATCAGTGATGTCATTTGAGATGTCATCAGTGATGTCATCAGTGATGTCACTGACCATGTCATGAATGATGTAATATGTGACATCATCAGCAGTGGATTGCGGGTGCGCGAAATATAGTTAGTACAACTAACTATATAGGAGCAATTTCAATGGTTTTTTAAATGCTAATTCCGAACTATATAAGGCCTGAAACCTGTATTGAAGGAATAATTTTGCAGTATAAAAATGTGTTTCACAAAGAATTGGGTGTCGTTAAGAGATTTTCTCATACAATTGAACCCAAGCTGATGCATCTCCTGTTAGGCATAAACTGAAGGATGTGCCTTTAAGTGCCAGGAAGGATCTTACTTCCCTTTTGAAACAGCTGAAGGAAGAAGGTGCTATAAAAGCGGTTGACACTTCTCAATAGAATTCCCACATAAATTCGGTAAAGGAAAAGTCTGGTGCTTTCAAATTGTGCGCATATTTACAATCCTTAAATAAACAAATTGCAGTACATTGTCTTTCCCTTCCAACAATACATGAATTGTTAGCACAACTAGAAGGAGCAAGGTTTTTTATGTCACTTGATTTAAAATCTGTAGAACATCAACTAGAATTGGAAGAAAATTGTGGAGATCTCACAAGATTTATCATGTTTGAAGGGGATTTTAGATAGCATTGGCTACGTCCATTTTTCAAAAACGTATGTTTTCCTTGTTTGAGAGCACTAAGGCCTTTCTGGCATTTCAGGACAACATATTAATATATAACTGATGCTGTTGATTTACATAATCATAGGCCTTCCGAAATATTACATTTTACATGACAAGAGAATGATGTTACAAATGGAAAAGTGTATGTTTCTTACTCAAGAGGTTGAGTACCTTGGACATGCCATTTCTGGAAAGGGTATTGCTTCAAAATAAACTTTGCTTCAGGCTATGGAATCATTGCATACCCCAGCTGATAAAGACCATTTGAGATCGTATTAAGCATGGGCGGAAAATCCGTTTCGCTCGCGGATTTTGCGGATTTTCGGTAAATTCGCAATCCGCGAGATTCGCGAATCTCCTGCAAAATCCGCAAGTCCGCGAGCAGCGGATTTCATGGCTTGCTCGCACTGTTCGCGTGAGTTCGCGGCTTCCCAGTACAACTTTGCGCCCCGCGAATACGCGCAAAATTGCAGAAATACGATCTTAGCAAAACTGAAACTACTTACCAGGTTCAAAAGTTCAGGCTCATCATTAGTAGGCATTTCCTGTAGTGCTTCCTGAGGGGCCCCTCCAGAGTTCAGTTGCCAGATGCAACTATTATGTGACCCTGCTCTGAACCTCAGAATAGTTACACATATGCCACAAAGGTCCTGAATTACAGCTAAGGGAGACAAGCAGGAGCCAGGCTGGAAGTTCAAATCCATTAATCAGCCCCTAATTCATTATTGTCAGTTGGGGCAGGGCAGGTGTTGTAACTAATTTTGCAACAATGAAAGCACTTAGCAAGTGCAAAAGATCACTAATCAGGAAGCACTAAGGAAGCAGGTGCCAGCTAAAAAAATATTCTGTGACACATTAATCAGCCCCAAATTAATTCAGGTCACTTGAGGCAGGGAAGGTGTGCTTGCGTTGCCACAATAATGTACACTGACTGGACAACCAGAGGGTGCTGTGATGAAACAGAGGGTGGCATGGGTGGGCCAGAGGGTGGCATGAGTAGTCAGGGAGTGGCAGTGGTGACAGAGAGTGGCAGTGATGAAGAAGAGTGTCCCAAACAGGCTGGACACGTAGAAACAACAAGTTCGCGAAACTTGCGACCCGACAGGTAAGTTCGCGTTTTGCGAAATTGTACAAAACCCTCGCGAACTGGCAGAAACCCGCGCGAACACACAAAAAAAAAATCCGCAAATACGCGAGAATTCGCGGATTTTGCGGATTGCGAGTTCGCAAATCCTCAAAATTCGCGAACGCGAGATTCGCAAAATTCGCCCATGCTTAGATCGTATCTTTAGTTGTGTGAGTTTTATTCCAGATTTGTCAATGGATTTTCCCAAATAGCTTTACTTAGGCAACTTCTCAAAGAATGCAACAAATTCACTGAGTTACAGGAACTTCCATCAGATTTTGAAACCCTTAAACATTATATTGTCAATGCTGATCCATTGTTTCATTTTAATCATAAGATGCATTGCGTATTATATGTTGATGCCAGTGCTTAAGGGCTAAGAGCCTTGTTGAATCAGAAGGTCCACATGGTGAAAAAAACTGTGGCTTTCGCCTCAAGACAGCTTTCCTTTGCTGAATCTAGATATTCGACTATTGAAAGTGAGGCGCCAGCCTGTGCTAGGGTGGTTGAGCATTTTAAGACATATCTGAATTAAAGGCTTTCATTATCAAGCCTTATCATGAAGAGTTGTTTACGTTGCCCAACAGCAACAACACAGTCAAAGCCTCTGTTCGCTTGGTAATGATTTTGTCTAAAAAGTATGAGTATAATTTTTGTGGCAATTATATTCCAGGATCTTGTAATGTTGTAGTTGGTTCTTTATTGAGACGTCCTGTTGGTGATGTCAAGGTCAAGTCTGAATTAATTGAAGAATGTGTAGTGAATTACGTCTTGACTTTGTGTGAGGATGAGTTTTCTATTGAGAGTTGGCTGGAGGGTTGCAAAGCTGATGATGATTTACGCATGGTCCTAGATTTCACCAGAAAGGGTTGGCCTTGGGAAAAGTTACTTTCTCCTGGTATTTTTGAAAGTTAAGATGTTCTGTCTATTTCTGTTGGCATTATTTGCAAGAGGACTGCATTATTCCTTCCAAGAATATTCACAAAACTACTGTTAAGTTGAGTCTTTCAGGACATTTAGGTGAGATTCTCACTAAGAAGCGAGTTAGAAAAATATTTTGGTGGCCATATATGGATGCGTAAATAGTGGGATTTGTTAAACAATGTCCTATGCCTATGAATTCTGACAAGTATGTTAATATTAATAAGGTTAAATATGGTCATATGGGGTTTCCCAAAAGGCATTGGGAGAAATTGTCCTTGGACTTATTGGGTCCCTATGATAATTTTTCTCAATGTAAGATCTATGCTTTTGTTCTCATTTATTTCTCATTGTGGGTACTGACGGAGAGAGCAGTGCCTCCTTTTTCCCTGAGCCGCAGCCAGGTGAGGTGAGGTATTCTCCTCATGCATTTCGGATGCCGTCGGCATTACGGGATTTGCAGAGGAAGGGTTGTACATTCCTGATTACAGGTGATTTGTTGTATCTGTTCCAACCATTTTGTGTGTACTTGTATTTATCACAATTTGTTACATTATTATTTTTGTCACATTTGCAGTAGTAATATAGTATAGTGGTCCTGAAGAAGGCATTGGAAGAAAAGTTTTCCTTATATGCTGAAACATGTTAACCATCTTTCAAATAACAGACAGTTATTTGGTATAGACTGTCGTTTGCACTGTTTTTAGTTTGGGCTGTGAGAGATATTAATAAAGGTTGGTTCTCTCATAGGTCCATTTTAATTCACTTATCACCATATCATAGTGCACTGCATTTTTTCCCCACACATTTTTTTCCCACACAATTCAATCGCTTACATCTGGTAGTTCAGTTAGGAGTTTAGTTTCTCACTGACAACTCTTAAAAAAACATCCTCGGGCTCCCTTTCCCTCTGAAAGTGTTGTAGCGCTTAGTTCCACTAGCGTCACGCCAAGAGGAGACCCAGATGATGAAGCATGTCACCATTGGTGAGTGATGGGAGTCCGTCCTCTTGAATAGAACTTTCTATTTTAGCGGCCTTAGTCAAGGAAGTTGGCGCATATATATTTTTAGTTGTCGACTTCTTAGTGTTCAAACTGCTAATTTCAGACCCTTGGATATCTTTGTTGTATAAGTGTTATGTATTGGGGTAACTTATCCATGTTAGCTCTTTAAAAATTGCCTCAGATCCTATCTAAATCTGAGTGTTTTTCCATACCGTAACTGCTCCAATTCTGTTACGGGCTTTTTTCCTTTTGCAACATTGGAAGGGAGGGCTCTTTGCACTGATCTCAATCCTTCTTAGATAAACAAAGATTTGCCCATTATTGAACTTTAAGAAATTATGACAAGGCTTAGGACAATGTGTCAAAAACTGTAATGGAAATGTCAATGATTTCAAGACAAGCAAAGTTATGTTACCTGTGGGTCTTTGTTAAGATCAAATTACTTTTTCTTGTTAATAAAGGAGAGTCACCATTTTGAAGAGTATATATATATTATTATTATTATTATTATTATTATTATTATTATTATATTTAAGTTTATAAAGCACACAGCTACCCGGAGGTTTCCCGGCGCTAAGAACAGGTTATTAGGTTACAGGCTATAAGGTTATTAGAGTGGGGAACTCTTCCTCAAAGCTCACTAATAACACTTGATTGAGTCGGAATAGACTGCCTAAAGTTGATGAATGTTTGCTTAACAGAGAAACCTTTCCAGATATGTCAGACGTTAGAGAGAGTGTTCAAAATGGCCTTGACTTTTTTAAATTTGATTTATGTTCAGATTCTTGCTGACAATGTCCTTCTTTTGCAGCTGGCGTTACATTGTCTGCTCCTGAGAGTTCAATGGGTGATACTGATAATTCAATGGGTAATGCATCACGTGGCAACATTTTGTCTACTAAATCTCTTGATGCTGCACCTGCTGATATGGAGTTCAAAGGTAATTCTGCTTGCTGCATTGTGAAGTGCCTACTTCAATGGTCAACGACCTTTCAGCTATGCCAATGCTAGTTTCTTTTCGTTTAGGCACTCCATGAGAGTCCATGTGCTTTCCAGCTGTCTCCCTCGTGTGCTTTCCTCCCTCCGTCCTTACTGCTCTCTCTCTTGTCTATGTGCTTCTCTCCCCTCACCCACACTGATGTTGCTCTCTTTCATGCTTCTTTCCGGCACTCCACATTGCTCTTTCTCCTGTCTTCTCCCCCCATCCACCGTGTTGCTTCTCCCCCTCTGCTGTGTTTCTTCTTATTTTGCCAGCTCTTTTGATTGGCTGGCTTCTATGATCGTGTTATGTGCTTTTCAAGCACTACTGCTTTCCCTTTGGTTACTCACTCTACAAGATTGCATGTCCAGCTATCTCCTTTGTAGGTCTCACCTACGCAGCGTACAAGCGCTGCTTAGGAGGGGACCTTTAGCAATCGCTCAGGACTTTTGCTTAAATGAGTGCATGTTTTGCATTGGTTTCAATTGCAACTCGGGCACGTTTGGCATTTCCCTTGCGGTAGCGAGCAGCGGAGCCATCTGTTACCAAGGTAAACGCTGTGCGTCGCTGAACTCGCCTGCCGCTGTTAGGGACACGCCTTCCAGATTGCCAATATGCCTGCCCCAGTCCCTGCTCTCGGCCGCACTCCCCCACCCCTCCCACTTGTTTATTTCGCGTCGTCACGGCCACGTCTTCCACATTGCCAATCTGTAATATGCCTATCAACCTCCGCACACTTTGTCTGACGTCACATGGTGTGCCAAGCTTCACAAGCTCGATAAGCACTCAGCTGCTCCATTCTGCTCAGGCAATGGATGGAATGCCAACTTTATGTCTTTGGCAACTTTTTCAGCCTTTCTCATACATTGGCGACAGAGAACTTCAGGTAGATGAGTCCAAGCAGGGAGAATGCTTTTAGCATGATGCCCTCCCAGTGTCTCAGAAAGAACTGTCTCTTGGCTGGGCTTCCCCTGTAGAAGTCGCTGCTAGTGATGTCACATTATTATGGGCAGTATCAGAGCACAGTTCCCATCACAGTGAACTCAACTGCACAGCCCCATCTGCACTGTTGCCTCCCACAGCCCCAAGAGATCTCCAGGAGGGATTCCCTGGAGCATGGCATACGTCTACAGGATGATACGTCCACTGTCCTTTTAACTGGGCGCTAAGGACTGGTGTCCTCGGGTGTCACCACTGTGTCGTTAGTAACGCGAAGAAGCGAACCGTCCGCATCGCTGTGGAAGAAATTCCTCCTCAAACCTCTAGATGGCAATCTTCTCATGAGGTGTTATGCAATGCTTTTGGGAGGTTTCCTCCATTGCCTTAAGAACTTGGCTTGATGCGTGCAGTGAAAGCTCAGCACGGATCGGGCACAAGCTGTCCAAATGTGACGTCCTGCCGTGTGGTTAGCTGAGGCTCTTCATAGCAAGCACAAGCTTTCCTTAATGTTGGTAACGACCCCACCTGCCCATCACCTCACTGCAAACAGCCATGCAAGTTTTGTTTGCGAGTCCACTATTCTCTCTAGTATCAGGTGACTATTTCTGTGTTTTTCAGTGGCTCTAGGCCGTCGATAGCCTCATTCAAGACTGGGAAACGTGAGATCTACACCAAGACGAGGCAGCAGATGTGTCAGCCACACACCCACAGGACACCCACAGGCTGGGACGCGGCGTCATGAAAGGGACGTGAGGTAGAGCAGAGTGAAGAGGAAGCTGCAGATGACCCCTACACCTGTTATTAGTCACAGTTCTTTTGCTTGTGTTTATGTTTTCTGGAGAGGATATGGAGTAACAGCCAGAGCTGCCCACTTTGGAGCTTGGGGAACAAGGTTTGAGTCTCGGCTCAATATCCTGTGATTCTGGGCAAATCACTTAATCTCCCCATGCCTACCAAAAATGAATGTGTCCTTGTGTAACGTAATTGGTGCTAGTTTAAAGCGCTCCAATACCTGTGGGTCAAGTTGGCGCTATGTAAAACTGCAACAAACAAAAAAAAGAAAAATCACCGAGCACCATGTCTACTACGATCCACCACTGTTATGTGTTACACAGGGCTGAGAGGAGGGCCACAGTTCGTATAAATATCCAGCAGAGCCCGTATCTTCCCACCTCAGACAAAGAGCAGTCATCGAGGCCTACTTTGGTAAGGTGCCTTGGAAAGAGGTGAGTTCATTCCAGCAGAGCGCCCTACCATATAAAACAAGCATTGGCATAGCCAATAGGTCTCGCCTTTGGGACCTTATAAGTGTTTAGCCGTGTAACAGTTAATGTTGTCGCACCAAGGATATTGTACTGGATAACTATACACTTATAAGGTCCCAAAGGCGAGACCTATTGGCTAGGCTAATGCTTATTGTACTTCTCTCCTGTGTACTCTGTGTTGCTCTCTTTCACCCTGTGCTTTTCCCCGCCTGCTTCATGTTGCCCTTTCCCCTGTTGCTTCTCCTCTCCACCCCCTTCCTATGTGTTGCTTCTGTTCCCCTGCATTCCATATTGCTTCCCGGCCCATATCCTTCTTCTCTGCCACCAGCTGCTTCTCCTCCCCACCCAATGTGTTGCATTCCCTCATCCATGTCCTCCATGTGCCTCACCCACTCCCTCAGTTTTGGCCAGAACCCTCTGTGTTGCTTGCCCCCGCCCTTGCTTAAAAAAATGCTTTCAACCATGGTTTTGTTGTGTGCTAAAAGCACTTGCAAATGTATATGGCTGGCAGTGTAAAAGGCTTTTTTTCTGAGAAGAATGGCTAAAAACCACTGATAAAGTCTGTAGGTTTCAAAGGGTGGACCTATTTCCTTTGTCAATGCTTGTTTAAGTCTGGACTGACAGTGCAGTGGTGTGCCAGTGCTTTGTTACCACCCTGTTACAACATATACATATAGTGAGCTTCAGAATGTTAACATGTCCGACTTCATGCCATTGACAGTTTAATATAAATTCCCAATGCCTTGAAAGTGTGTCCAATGCAATGCAGGAAAAACTATTTTGCTATTTGAAAATTCCAGCCAGTTAGTGCATTCAATACTTTATCTCGCACACATGCATCCATGCATTTTTGTATAGATTTTTTTTCACTGCAGCAGGCATTTTGTTTATGCATTTTTCAGAACTCGAGTGAGAGCGTAGCAATATTTTGGCTGCTTTATTGGAGCTTCTTTTTGCGTATCAGGATGACCTGACCCCAAGATGGCTGCCATGATGCTTTGAGAGATTAACAATAAAAGTTACGATCCATCTTGCTAGCGTTCAATCAGCCATCTTTGGGTTGGTCTGTCATGAAGTGTGATTATGTTGAATTGGATTTTGTGTTGTGGAGTGGTGTGTAGTGTTGTTTAATTATGTGGTGTGCTGTTGAATTTTGTGGCATGATGTGGAATTCTATGGTGTAGATTGGACTATCTGGTGTGTTACGTAATTGTAATGGTGGGTCTGCCTGCCTATTTTCTTTAGAGCAATTGCTGTCTTATACTACCCCCTCATGCTGGGGTGGAAATACTCAATTTAGTAAAAATTTGTTGTACTTGCCATAGCAAGAAAATTCAAGAAGAAAGAAGGGGAAATGCATTTATTAGAAAGTGAGGTTTTTCAGAAAAAGAGACAGGATCATAAATTGGCACACTTATCTTCTAAACACCACGAAGATGTCTGGAGCAGGCACAAACTAGCAATAAGTGTCTGGATGTTTCGTGCGCTTTTTACTGCACGCTTAATCTTACTGGTGCATATTATAACAGACAGAAAGTGGGCCAAAACAGCGCTTACCATTTCTGAGATCTCACTAAACTTAATTGGGATTGGATCTTCCTTATGTTGCGGCACAAATGTTGGCTCTGTATGTAATGTCAAAACGTGTAATTAATTATTAATATATAAACTCACGCGTGAGTCGTGAAGATTGCCACTGCGGATAGCTGAAAAAAACTTACATGTGATGGGTACTGCCTGAGTGTTTTACTGGCAGCTTAAACCCAGTTCTGTAGAATGACCCAATCAAACTACAAAACAGCGCAGGTTAAAGAGTTCACTGTGCCAGAGAGGAAGCCGTGAGGAAAGCTCAGAGAGTCAACTTACATGAGAGACATTCTGAGGTCGTGTCAGCAAAGGTACTTCTCAATGTACCAAAACGCTGAATGATGGGGGGAAAAAACAGCCCAAAGGAGGAAACACGTATAAATAATTTACAGACAATGTAAAAAGTGCCCTGAAAACAATATTCAACATTTACGTTTTGAAGTTATCCAAGTGGGGCTGGTAAAGGTGGACTTGGGTCACAGCCGCAATCCACAAGTCAGCATTAGGGAATACTTAATCACCGCTGTAGTCGGCCAAAACCAGTCCGAAAGGGCAGGAAGAGAACGAGGCGCAAAAACAGATCAGTGAAAAACGCTTCCAACCTACCAACCTACAACAGGTGGCTCGCGTTTCATAATATAAAGATGTCATCTAGCGCGTTGCTTAGAAAGTGTGACCGAGCGACTCTATCTTGGAAATGACAAAACCTATTTAAATCAGCGTGCTTGCTTGAGGGAACAGATTTAGACATGTCAACCAGTAATCACCTATGTCCAGGGCTTTAAGTGGGGGAAAAAAACTGGGGGTGCTCTAAAAGGGGCGTGGCAATTTTCTTAAAGGGGTGTGGCCTATCCGAGTAGGGGCGTGGTCTAGATCAAGATAACTAGCATTGTGTGCTTGAGAAAATCATGAAGTTGCATCCAGTCACAGAATCACCCAAGTAGCATTTTCCCATATATCACAACTGTAAAACACCTTCTTATTACACTACAATGGATTATTTGGGGCAACTAATGTGCAACTAGAGATGAGGTCAGCAGAACGTACTTAGGTCTCATCAGAGAGGTATAGCTTGGTTCCTATGACAATTGAGCGTGGTAACCAAAACTGGGCGTAGTCGCTGCATTTAGGGAGTCAGCCGCAACAACCAACAAGGTGATGGGAATAATTCTAACGTGAATTGCTGTCAGGTTTCGGACTCATGAATCCACTGAAAGCCCGTGCCATCCCTCAATCTCGGAACTAATGCACAGGATGGAAAATGCCAAAAGCTGCACAGGATGGAATGTGCCAACAGGCCCAGAAATCAGGTGAGAAAGAGAATCCCTCTGTCTTTAGAGAACCAGGGAATGGGAGCAGAAGAGCAATGGCGAACTGCTCACCTCCTTTGCACAGCTTTGTTTCAAGAGACAGCATCCCCTGTCTTGGTGTTACAAGGGGAGGAAAGCTGACTGGCTGTAGGACTGTGGGCATGTGCTGTACAGATAATACTGGGCATATAACAAGGAATAGATTCCTTATGAAACAAGCCATACTGGTTTCAGCAGTGAGTGGTACAACAGTGACCCGGGGGCTTGCCAGGAACCTGACTGAAGGACCCGGCGCACTGCTGCAAACACACTTGTAAGACCCACCAAATAAAGTAGTCTAGAAGCAGCACTATAAAGGGGTATGGCAGGAGAGGTGCTAACGGTGACCCAAGAAATAGAGAGGGCGACAATGAGCAACTGCGAGGGTTGCCAACCAGATGTGAACTGAATTATAAACTGGAAAGCGAAGGCAGCTATTGGGCTAAAGCCCAGAAGTCTTGAATATGAATCTCCCCCCAGTGGTGTAACAAATGCCCCCTGCAGCCACCACAATGCGGGGCTCCCCAAGCTCCTAAGTGTGGTAGAGGGGCCCCCTCCAGGTACTTTGCAGGGGGGCCCCCCTCAAGTTTCGTTACACCACTGACACGCAAATAGCAACAGGGCAACCTGTAAAGAGAAGGCAGGCAGGCCCGCCGGTAGCTCGTGTGATCATAATCACCCCCTGTGCAAACTCCGGTTACGGGTTACCTTAGGATGTGAAGGGGGCTCTGTGGTCCCCGCTGATCTCCGGTGAAGCCGCTTTCGCCGGTGTGACGTGCCTCGGCCTCAGGTTCAGGCAGCTTCTTTCCTCGATGACGAGTGTGAGGGAACCCCGGTTGCTAGGGGACGCCCGCGCCTCTCCTGATGCAACGTAGCTCCGCCTGACGAACCTCTGCGTTGCTAGGGGAAATCCTCGTTGCTGTGACCAATCCGAGCGCGGCTTGGAAATGACGATCCCGGGCCGATGGTGGTGAATATTGGCAGGGCGTTTTCATGGCTCCTTCTCAGCACGGCGAACCCGGCCTCGGGCACACAACACAGCTCGAGGGGCGGCGGTGGAGTCAATGCGCACACAGCGCTCGGGGGCAAAGCAGGCGCTACAAAGTTCCTCAGCGGTGCGTTAATCCACACACACAGAACGCGAGGGACTCGATCCTGGGGCAGATCACGTTTGAGGCAGAGCAGGCATTACGCCCCAGCTGAGTGCCGATGAGCACAACAAGACAGATTTCACAGGGGGGCAGTTTCACGAAGGCACAGCGCAGAGACATACACAGCAGCTGGAAGGGTGGGTGCTGGAGAACTTTTGTATCCCTGAGTTCCCAGCTCTTCTTAGGCCCTTGGAGACAGGCAGGCTTCAGAGGGGCAAAGCACACAGCACAGCTCCTCTTCAAGTTAGGGGGACACAGCACACAGCAGACAGTCCCTTCCTCAGCAATCACAGCAACTGTAGGTAAACATGTCACACATTCCCCATGTTATCCTATGGGCAAGATAGCCTTTCAATAGGGAAAAACAAAATTGTCAGTATTTCACTATCAAGACATGTTACCCACACTAGTAACACCAAACAAAAACCGCGACATTTCTGCTCACCCTACCTTTGACCTTTGAGGCCCGAAAATAGAGCACCCTAGAGCCCCCTTTCGAGGACCCCCCCAAAAAACTGGGGGGGGCTCAGCCCCCCCACTTAAAGCCCAGCCTATGTCAGCTCTATATGTGATATCATTTTAAAAATATATACTATTTTGTTGCTTCACTGTACAAGGAAGCTGTGGTGCTTCTTGATATAAGAAAGTAACAGAATCTGCATAGCTAAAGACATTTCAAACTTTAAAAATAATTTCACGCAATTTAGCACATATTAAAAGGTCACGGGTAAACAAGGAATGGAATAGATGTAACAGGTAGTGTTAGAAAAGTAAAACCTCAAAATTGTATAGAAAGGCAAAGGGTCAAAGCGTGAATTAGAAAAAAAAGTCGGTTAGCGGCAACAGTGAGCATGACGCATGACATGAAATCCTGAAGTGCACGACGATAAACTTCGAATGGGAGACACTCACAGGTGTGAGGGGGCTGCCTTAATCGTCCATTATACAAGACTGCAGGATGTCTTGTGTCGAGGGCTCTGCAGCAGGCAGCTGCTCGCAGTGTTTACTCTGCCTCTTTGGCAGGTAACCCCCCCGTTCACGGGCCGCAGGCTTGTTAATGAGCTCTGCTCTTCATCACGTCTGTCCCTGCTGCTGCCTGCCCGCGAGCTTAGGCTAGCAGCTACAGACAAACGCATACACACAAATAAATATTTTCTTTATTTTATTTTATTTAATGCGATTTTATATAGCGCAAACATTACCCGAAGGTGTCAGAGCGCTTTACATAAGAACCAGTTACGATACATAAGGAGTTAGGATTACATGCGTTACATAAAATATACAAACAGAAAAAAAAATGCAAATGTACAAGTTAAAAAGTCACACAAGGAAGAGATATAAACAGAAAAAATTGCAAATATACAAGTAGTAAAGTCACTCAAGAAAGGGATACGAATGGATATACTCTAAGAGTCACACAGTAATGGTAGAGAGTACAAAGGTCTACTGAATATACTAGTGATTAGAGTTATCTCTATATACATATATATACAAATAGTAGATTTTCTCAGGTCAAGACCCAAAAAACCAGGAGAGAAGAGGTCCATTAAGTGGGGTCGGAGGGGGCACACAGTCACAGCACCAAGGTAGGGTGAGAGGGATAGAAGGGTATGGAGAAAAGGCAAACCAGAGGATCGTCGAGGGGGAAACGAGGGAAAAGGGTAAAGGACGAGGGAATGGACAAGATGGCGGGTCAGGGTCCAGAGAAAAGCGGCTGAGAACAGCAGCAAAATGGTGGGCAGGACAAAAGTAAAGAAGTCCATGAGAGTGACCCAGTGAGTATGAATTAGAGTGCCAAAAGAAGTCGGGGGGGGGGAGTTTACATAATTCAAAAATCAAAGTCAGGAAGGGAGAGGAGGCGTGTAGGCTCGGGTCCACTGGAGTAACATCAACGACAATCAGAATCAGTCAGTCGTGGCCCTGCGCCCCCATACCTGGGAAAAGTGCACATACACTGGGCAGAAGTCCTAAACAAGCATTTGCAAAGCAATCTGTCTCGCTTTTGGGACATTATATGTATTTAGCTATGCAGCACATTAGCCTGAGTGCTGAAACATCGACTGGTCTTTAACATGGAGGGAAAGTAAGCACCAAACTGCGTGACACTCCAGGTATGGGAACACATGGATAGAAATATTGTCTTTTTGCGGGAAATGGTATAGTCCAAAGCTCTGTTTTTAATATAACAGCAAGGCCTTCGGTGGTCATACCACTGAAAATACAAGGTTTGAAAATTATAATATTGTCTACGGGTGCTCGTGGAAGACAATTTCTATGGACTGGAATCTAGAGAATGCTAAAGTGATTCTGATATTTTACTAACCTCTGCTGGTCGTTTTCTATCAAGAAAGTTAAATAGAGGCAGTTGCCAGAAACATTAAAAAACAGAAAGTACCTCAGCCGAAAGCAATTCTGGTATTTTACTGACCTCCGATGATCGTGTTCTATAAAGACAGTTAAATAGAGGCAGTTCAATAGAAAAAAAAGTTTCTAATCGGAAGCAGACAAGTCCTAGGGCTGATCTCCAGAGACCACAAAGTACATACACATATAAGTATATACTAAAGTATATACTAAAGAAAAGTATATACTAAAGAATATACAAGAGGTCTTGAATGCTCGACCTAAAAAAGAAGTGGGTGGACTCTCCAAGTTAGGTAGCATCACAGGAAGTGACATCACGGCGCGTGGCATTGCAAGAAGTTACATCACAGGAAGTGACATCACAATGCAAACCCAAGGACTGACAAACTAACTCTGCTGCCAGCCTATCCCACCAGGCGTTATATTCCATGTGCAGCATATGTCCATGTAGATGTGATTGCTTGAGCTGCGTGGTGGTTGACACATTTGATGGAAAGATCTGTTTTCGCCTAGTCCTAGTTTTGACTTAAAGTAGCATACAGCGTTAATGCCCCTCCTGCAAAGCACATCATGTAACATGCAGATGACAGATTTTATTTTATGTAGATAGGTACGTAGGTTACTGCTTTGAACACAGAGATCCTTTTGTTAAATGCAGTTGCATTGTAATCCTTCTAGTATAACCAAGCGAGCTCTGAAGGATGATATGTAACTCCTACACCCAGTAACCCTCACTGTCTGATGTAACACATCCTGTACAATTATTTACAAACTTGCGTGATTTATTGACAGTATAATATGTATGTTTGCTGTAAAGTGATCTGGCACCCAACATTGGCATGAATAGTACTGTAAAACAAATAAAAACTACTAGTATTTAAAGTGTTATTTTGCACTGGGCCAGAGTAACGCATCTGACATTCTATAGTGCATGAATATCTATTATATATGGGAGTTCCGAACAAAGTCAAAATCGTGCCTCTCTTATGCGCCTTTGAAGTGTTAACAAGCAGCTGCTTTTGTGTCCCTTCCTCTGCATTTACATCTAGGTGTGAGGCTACAGGCGGCCCCCAGCCTGGATACTCGGACAAAGAAGGCCAAATGGGCCCTTAAGTTTGCCCTTTGTTATGGCCCACCTGGAGTCTCAAATAACATAACCCCCCTCCCCGTCAGCACGTTGCTCCTCGGAAGGAAAGCAGATAACGAGCAGGCGCTGCTGAATGAATCCCGGTGTCTCAAACTTACACCAGGGCGAGTTCAGCATATTTTAGAGTGGGGCTCAACATCTTGGCAGGGTGGACAGCGTCCACCCTGTGAAAAGAGTGGGTGGACGCTGTCCACCCACGTGTACCTCCAACTCGAGCCCTGCACATACATATACACAGGCGGGTGCACAAACGTGCAAGGAAACATGCACACAAACACGAACTCGAAGGTCAAACATATGCAGACAAACACACGCACACACAAATGTATCATGCAGAGACACAATGAGGGCAGGAAGGTTTGGAAGGCAGGGCCCGGTGGCACGGGAAGCAGAACCAAGCACAGCACCAGTCGCCTGAAGGAGGAATAAAAATAAAATACAAGTGGGGCAAAGGCATTGTAAATGTGACCGAGATAACAGCATGATTTACAGTTCTGTTTACAGAAACAGTGTTGCAGGGAAGCCAAGCTCAGAGCAAGAATGCTCCACAAATGAAAACATGAGCAGGAAACCAAGACAAAAAGTCCTCCCAAGATCAGCTAAACATGACAAAGCATAATGGTACCCTAATTAATCCCTGCCCCTGGGAGAAATTAAAGAGAAAAGGAGGGACAAAGAGGCAGGACTGACCACTAGCACACAAGGATATTTAACCCCTTCCCTGCGCCGCAAATTCCACCCCGGCGCGGGGGGCTAGGGGGTGAGCACGGCGCTTCCGTGCTGATGACGGAACCACGCCATCATAAGTCACAGGCGGCGTGTGCTCATGACGGCGGGTTCCATCATGACCACGTCCGCTCATTAATTCAACCGCACAGGTGAAGAATTAGTGCCTTGTGGGCGGAGCGGCAGCAGCATGGCGGAACCACGCCGTCATGAGCACATGCCGCCCGTGGCTCATGCCGGCGTGGTTCCGTCATAAGCATGCACAGGGTTAAAGGACACGGAAATTAATAAATCAAAAATATGGGATGGCTTTATGCCCACAAGAGAAGTATACTAAAGTATATAAGAGGATGTATGCTTACGCTCAACCTGAAAAGTAAATGGCTGCCCTTCACCTGTTCCCTAGCAGCATCCAGGCACCCAGTGGACTTTGATCTGTACTCTTCTCCTTTTGCTCCCAACCATACCATGCATCCTATCTAAAATAGTACACTTTTTATGTTCATAATTAGGAAGCATTCCTAAGGCAGCTTGTATATTTCAATCAATCAATCAGGGGTTTTTAAGCCCCCTCCCCCCCGGGCGTCTCAAGACGCCGGGGGGGGGGGGGGGGGGGGGGGGGGGGAAGGTCACAGATTCGTTAGCCGAAGAGCCAGGTCTTGAGAGCCTTCCTGAAGGTGTTCAGAGTGGGGTGCCGCGATTATAGCAAAAATAAAGAAATACATTTTTTTCTATTTCTTTACTTTTGGTATAATCGCGGCACCCGCGCTTTACTTATAACATCAAAAGTAAAGCGCGGGTGCCGCAATTAACTGCAGACTCCCCGTGGTCACATGACTGGGTGTAACTGATAGTTGGACTTTGTGGATTCCTCCCAAACAGTCACACAATAGAGCAATTAGATGTACCTGAATGGGCCATCTGCTGGTAGGATGGTGAGGTGAAGCTGGGCACAGCCCCACTTGCAACTGAATAGGCTGTGATATGCTTTCACACAATGGGCTTGTTACCTCCACATCGTTTCTTTAGCAAGCTTGGAGCCAGGGCAGGGGAGTCATGAAATTCCAACCACTACAAAGATAATCCTCCAGAAACGTCTCCCAACTTCAAAGAAGGCATTAGATATAAAAATAGAGCCCTCAGACCAACTCTTCAGTTCATTTTCAGAGGACTACCTGTTGCTGTGGCCTTTAGTGTACTCCACATGACTCCTTTATTGCACCTAGGAGGTCTGCTTTGCTGCCTGGAGCCTGCTGTGAATCCTCAGAGGCCAACCCTGCTGTTTAAGCCCTGCATCTTTGCCTGAACCCAGGACCACCAGAATGACTAGTTTGCTAGCCCCCTGTCCAGAGCCACAGGAACATAATAGGCTCCCACAATCTTGAACCCGAACTGAGACCCAGCCTGAGTGAGTTCTGAACCCCAAAGCGGTGTGCCACCAGTACTGGACCTTGTGGCGCTAAAGGTACCCAGATAGCCAAAATTTAAAACTTGGGACTCACAAATATTTTGGCTAAAAACAACTCGTAGAACCAAGAGAAGACTGGCACCCACCTGTTTGTCGGTTCGCCAAAGATGCATCGCTAGTTGGCGTGACTTTGTGGCTGCTCCCGCTACATTCTTCACCACAGAAGCAAATCCTTTGCAAAAAGGGGTATCTGACCTCCTGGAATTGTCTTGAGATACAGCTTCTGGCTTCATCCTGCAGGAGTTTTTTGACTTCCAAAAAAATTACTACATCGAACTCAGAAATCTTCATTGCAACTTTGTCCAGCTGCTCTCCGACAATGAGGCTCCCTCCTTGGACAGCGTCTACAACGTTGCCCCGCTGAGCTCTACCTTCTCAGAACATTTTTCTTGAAAATGTTTCTAAGTCCAAAGGTTAGCTCCCAATTCACTTCTTGTATCTGACCCACGCTGCCATTTTTTTTTTTACTTTGACCCCGGTCTTGTGCAAGAAAATGTCTGCAGTTGGTGCTTTGATCTTTCAGGGTCTAGTTTTTACTAAATACTTTGAAAATTAATCCTTGAAGTTCAACTGATTGGATTTTCATTGTTTTGGTGTCAAATAATTTATTACAATTTCCACTTTTTTTTCTAAATGGGTGACAAACTTTTCTTGTGTTGTGTTTTCACTTGATGACTGTTTGTATGCTGCATAAATACTTTACACATTGCCTCTATGTTAAGTCTGGCTGCATTTTGTATCAAGCTACCCAGTGTTAAGCACAGGTTAATTTGGTGAAATTTTGTGGTCCACCCTGCTGTGGTTATTGCTTGACCAGGGCTTACACCCCAGTCAACCACCAACCCAATTTTTCAAATGCACTATGAAAGAAATTTACAGGCTGTTTGCATGCCTTCCAGGAACAGGCGCAGATGACGACTACGAGGCAGCCATCAGGGCCGTGAATGCCCACTGTGATCCCCAGCTCAACCCCGACATTGAGAAGGTCAAGCTTTGTCAAGCGTCACCAATGAGAAGGGGTGTCAATTTCTATGCCTGGCTGCGAGGGCGAGCCAACACCTGCATGGCCTACAAACAGTTGAAGGAAGTGCTTGTGCAACTATTCCAAGGGTGCAGGTCAAAGAAGCCCGATTCTGTGGCAACTAGGCATCAGCCTCAATGATATCCTGATTCTCGCCCAGTCGCACAAGCTGCTAAGATTGTATACGCACTCACCCCCGTCACAGTGTTCCACACTCCAGCAAACAACCTACAGTCAAGATAGAGACTGTTGGCACAATCAGAATAAGACCTTGAGGTGGTAGGACAAAACCACCAGAGCACACACCCACTGCGGAAATTGTGGGAGAGATGAGCACCCGATGGAGAACTGTCCCTCCCATGGAAGAGCATGCTCCAACTATGGGAAGCCAAACCACATCGCAACAATATGCAGCAGAGGATTGAGAGGCCGATGGACCAGAAAGAGAGTGCATCCTTGCAAAATCAATACGCCAACTCAAAATCAATGATGCAGAGCGGCCGGACCCAGCACAACACCAAACATGGAGAGGAGGCCACAAGGTAGAGGCCCAATCTGAAGATGAGGAAATCTTTCTTGTATGGTTCACGGAGCACACGAAGAGGAACAGAAGCCCCCAGCCAATGTGTGAGATACACATGGCGAGCACAAAGATCAAACCCCTGATTGGTCCTGGAGCATCCATGAACTTCATGCGCTATCACCAGTACTCCTGCCTTCGACCCAAGCCAATGGTGTCACCATCCGCAACCAGGATGTATACATACGGAGGCCAAATAAACCTCCCTTGGATGGGGACAATTGATGTCTCGATACAGAATAGAGGGAAGGAAACATTGGCAAAGTTCCACATTGGTAATAGAGACTCAGAAACCCTTGTGGGGTTTCTCAGAGTCGAACACCTCAACCTTGTATTCTTCACCCGGAACGTCCAGGCTCACCTAGAAGAAGACCTCATATGCCAATTTCCCCACCTATGCCAAAGTATAGGATGCCTCCAAGGACCTCCAGTGAAGCTGCATATGGACAAGACAGTGAAACTGGTGGCACTATAACATCACAGAGTGCCCTTCCACCTACAACCCCAGGTAAAACAAGAGCTGGAGAAGCTCGAAGCACTGGATGTAATTGAGAAGGTTTCCAGGCCCACCCTGTGGGGTTCCCTGATTGCTGAAAAACAAAAACAAGCTGGCAAAATCAGCTATGCATCAATATGCTTTTCTCCAGCAAGATGATCAAGAGGGAACAATACATTAAGCCCACCATGGACGACATAATGGCCAACCTCAATGGGCCAGATGTTTTTTAAAACTTGACCTGAATATAGGGTGCCACAAATTACAACTGGATTAAAGCAGCCGGTACATCACCACCTCCTTCTCAACCCATGTCGGCGTGAGGAGATACAAACAGCTAAAGTTTAAGATCTCAAAAACAGAAGAAGCAGTGCTTAATTTAAGCCTGTGGTTTCCAGTGCTCAGCACCTGTAATTAATCATCAACACCTGCGCTTTTCATGAGCACCAGTCACGGACACATTCATTTATGGTAGGCACAGGGAGATTACGTGATTTACTCAGAATCACAGGATGTTAAGCCGATTTCGAGGCTCGAACCTGGTTCACCAGCTCCGAAGTCAGCAGCTCTGGCCATTACGCCACATCCCCACTTTCATGGCTAGCAGGTGGTTCTGTTTTAGGCTGCACTCACAGGAGAAATGGGCAGGTGCAAGCTGCCTCTTGATGAGAGCCCTGGTGCTTATTTTGTTTTACAAATTAACCACTAAGAAGAAGTGTCTGGCTTCCAAGGCATCATCAATATATGTGACAATATCCTCATCTATTCGACGACCATAGGAGACCTCCATCACTGGCTCTGAGCAAGCTGGAAGTGGCTCAGAGACCACAGCCTTACCCTCCTGTGAAAGAACAGCTTGATTTTTAAACCAAAATAGAATTCTTCAGATACACCTTGATGAAAAACAGCACCCAGGTAGAAGAGTGTAAATCCCAAGCAATCCAACAAACCACAGCCCCTAGAAATGCAACAGTACGTAGTTTTCTCTGTATGGCCACCTAATATAGCTGCTTCATACCCAACCTCGCAATACTACCAGGACAGCTCACAGCCCCGATGAAGGCTGACACTAAGTGGAACTGGGGCCCCAAGGAAGCAGAGTCGTTTGAAAAGATCAAGAACGCACTGCTAGACAAAGCGACAAGGGCCTACTACGATCCAGAGAGGAAAACGAAATTGATTGTGGATGCGAACTCTGTAGGACAGATGGCAGTACTAACTCTGGAAGTGGAACCTGGGCGATGGGAACACCTCAACTTGTCCAACAGAGCTATCACCCCAACCGAAGCAAGATACGTCCAAATTGAGAGACACTCGCAATTAAATGCGACTGTGAACACTTCCACCTGTATTTGTGTGGGTGACCATTTCAGGTGGTAACTGACCACTAGGGCCCCTATTCTAAAGCAGCGCACAAAACCCAGCATTGGGTGATACAGCTGCAACATTACAGTTTCAACGTTATTTACTGCCAGTGGTCTAGGAACCCCACATACTTCCTCTCACAGCATCCCATCCTAGAGGAAAACCCAGCCACAGATCCTGACACTCAAACAGAGGAATACCTAACGCTCAGGATTCAAGGAGCTTGCCCAAGGGCACTTCACCTCCAGGAGATAAGCCAGGTGACAGCAGAGGACTGCCTTCCAGAATGCCATTACCACACTCTGTGACGGAGCATGGAGACTGTTCTTAAATGATGCCAACCAGTGGGGCTGCCCAGACAAGGAGAGACTAACACAAACCTGGAGAGTCAGAAATGAGCTGAGTGCCACACCGGAAGGTCTCAAGCTATGAGGACATTCATAGTGAGACCAGATCACTGGCACAGCAAGTCAACAAATTTGCCTACAATGGGCACCAAGGAGCGGCCAAGATGAAAAATCACCTAAGGGAAAAGGTATGATTCCCCGGACTAGAGGAAGCCGTAGACGATCAAGTGAGGCATTGCCTTGGATGCCAAATGACAGGCAGAGCAGAAGCCCCAGCACAGGTAATCAGTGAAGAACACTGTGGTACACCATGGGCAAAGATCAGCCTGGACTTTAGCATCTTTCCAGATGGACACACCACGATGGTAATAATGGGCTTCCACTCAAGATACCCCATAGTAGAACGGCACTCTCCAAGGCTGGCCCAGCACTAGAAGTGCCGGCACTCTTCGACAATTCAATTTGACATCCCATAGGAGATCAGAACCGTTGAAGCCATATTTCCAAGTGTCAGAATTCCAAAACTTCCTGAAACACTTGGGCATACAACACCAGCGAATCACTCCTCATTGGTCGCAGCCCAATGGCGAAGTCAAGCCCTTCATGTGCACCCTAAACAAAGCACTACGAATTGCAGTACAAGAAGAGTCAGACCCAGAAGTTAGCCTCCATGTGCTTCTCAGGGAGTACCAAGGAACCCTTCACTGCACAACAAGGTGCTCACCATGGACACTTATGCTAAGAAGGAACAGGTGAGACACAATGCCAACCCACCCAGGGTGGGTACCACCATAGAAAGCATGCAAAGGTGGAGAAGACAGAATAATGAAAGTGTGAGCCGTAAAGGACAAGCACACAGCCGTCACTTAAACCCCGGGGATCAGGTACTATATGCAATCGCTGGCCAGGGTGAGTGTTCAATGCATCCCGACATGCAAGGAACATGGCCTGTGACAATGGTGGTAGGAACCATGGTAAAGAAGATGAGGCTGGTTTGGTACTCTAGTTACCGGAGACAGGTGCCCCCAGGGTGTACAGCTAAGGGTCGTAAGTCCCCAAATGGCAATCCCTGGCAGAAGCAGGTGTGGAAACGGATCTGGCAGAGCCCACAGAACTCTCCAGCCCCACCAGAAGCAAAGCTACAACCTATGGCCAAAATACTCAGCCTAGCCAAAGGCTCAGAGACTTTGTAAGCACCTTGAGGCCTATAAAAAGAGTTTCTGAAATGGACTAAAGTTGGTGAGTATGTAGTGAGCTGCACGACCCCTACGGAAGACCCCTGGCTCATGCCATGATACACGCAACCCTTTGAGCTGGGCGCAGCCCAAGGGTATAAATTCAGAAACAAGTGTGAACCTCAGTTTTTTGTTGCCTACGCCATGTGCTAGGCTTTTGCTCCGCCCATCGCAGCCCCACACTAATGAAGTCTGCCGCTGGGACACTTTCAAGTTGTCACAAATGAAAATAAAACATCATGCTTCATGTCTGTGATTCTAAGCACACTCTATATTCACACGTGCTATTGATATGGGTAAATGACACCTAACATTTAAGGGACACACGTCATCTCATTGAGTGATGTGTGCTGCATAAATTGCCACAATGATAATTTTATAGAACTTTGGTGGGTTTATTGTCTTTCATGGGGTTTGTTTGTTTCAGTCATCCATCCATGATGCAAGTATGTTAACCCTATATGTCCTTAGAACCATTGCCTCCTCTTATCAACTGCACCCCCATTTTGTGTGCCCCTCTCATCCCTGCTTCTTCCTTTGGCACTCTTTCCCAGGAGCTTCCCGAGAATAGAAAACATCTTTCTGTTGCACGCCCCCATATGTCCAGCCACAGGCACAGGACCTCCAAGGAAGAGTGCCAGGATGACTTGTTTTCTCATCGTAGCAATTTGGAGCGATGGCCAGAATTCTGGATAATCCTTGACACTGCACATTTTGGCATGTGTCTTATCAAAACTAGCATGGAGACCAAGGGTTGTGCGTTGGAGCTGGGCTTCTGTGCAGAGGTCACCATAGGGGAGACTTACTTCGATCAGTGTTACCTACTTTTTCATCAATGCAAGCCCTTTTCTACACATGAGTAGTGGGACCTAATGAAAGGAAGTATATAAAATATATATATATATATATATATATATATATATATATATATATATATATATATATATATATATATATATATATATATATATATATATATATATATATATATATATACACATATACATATACATATATATATATATATATATATATATATATATATATATATATATATATATATATATATATATATATATCACACACAAATTCTCCCATTTAGAAGAGCCACACGCAGATAAGGTTATCTTCGTTTAATGTGCAAGTTTGGCAGCGCAGAGAGGGAAAAACAGTCCATTAATCAATTCAGCCTGACGCGTTTCATGCCCTCACAGCATTTCATCAGAGGCTTTCAAACACTGCATGTTGCAACCGGCATCATTTATGTTGTTGCTACCTGCCTCAGTGGGCGTTGGCCCTCGCACAGCCTGTTGGTAGTCGTGGTGCCGAAAATTAACCTCAAGTGAGCTGCTTTCATGTAGTGCTAATTCAAGAAAAATAAAGTCCCAGTGGGTATGGAAATGTTCTCTTTTCTCAGCGGTGCTGTTTAGCAGCTTGCACACACCGACCTTTCTGCACCTTTGCGCTGCTTGTCGGTTGACTGCAGCTCGGTCCATCCTCAAATGGCTGGGCTCCTCCACGACCGGGAACGGCCGTCTCAAAATACCACACACAAATTCTCCCATTTAGAAGAGCCACACGCAGATAAGGTTATCTTCGTTTAATGTGCAAGTTTGGCAGCGCAGAGAGGGAAAAAGAGTCCATTAATCAATTCAGCCTGACGCGTTTCATGCCCTCACAGCATTTCATCAGAGGCTTTCAAACACTGCATGTTGCAACCGGCATCATTTATGTTGTTGCTACCTGCCTCAGTGGGCGTTGGCCCTCGCACAGCCTGTTGGTAGTCGTGGTGCCGAAAATTAACCTCAAGTGAGCTGCTTTCATGTAGTGCTAATTCAAGAAAAATAAAGTCCCAGTGGGTATGGAAATGTTCTCTTTTCTCAGCGGTGCTGTTTAGCAGCTTGCACACACCGACCTTTCTGCACCTTTGCGCTGCTTGTCGGTTGACTGCAGCTCGGTCCATCCTCAAATGGCTGGGCTCCTCCACGACCGGGAACGGCCGTCTCAAAATACCACACACAAATTCTCCCATTTAGAAGAGCCACACGCAGATAAGGTTATCTTCGTTTAATGTGCAAGTTTGGCAGCGCAGAGAGGGAAAAACAGTCCATTAATCAATTCAGCCTGACGCGTTTCATGCCCTCACAGCATTTCATCAGAGGCTTTCAAACACTGCATGTTGCAACCGGCATCATTTATGTTGTTGCTACCTGCCTCGGTGGGCGTTGGCCCTCGCACAGCCTGTTGGTAG